>NW_027208807.1:0-44879 GCF_027789765.1 Dendropsophus ebraccatus
ATTGAAGCTGTGAGAGGCTAAGATTTCCCAGGCAATAGACAGTGATATTGAATCTAGATAAGAAACAATGACTGTTTTCCAATTCCACAGAACTAGTCTTGAACATGTACTGAATAATGTGATAGCTGAAAGCTGTTTTTGAGGCTGTAGTCAGATCAAGGATTCTCTCTAGCTGTTTTTATAGCCTTACTCCTCATTTCCAATATCACTAAGTTCGATCAGTATGGGGGAAAAAAGCTTGTAAAGTATCAACCCTTTACCAAATAACAGTGAATAAATGGCCACAGGCACAATAGTTATTGTTAAAAGCAGTCTGTCAGGAGATTTATGCTGCCTAAACAATGGGCACATGAAACAGGCGCAGGCTCCCTCATTACAAAGAACGATGATTTACAGTTCCCGCTGCGTCTCCTTAGCTTGATTGACGAGTCTGTTTATAGGGAGTAAAACATAGCTATTTGTAAAAAAAAAGAAACTTGTCATAATTTCATGCTGCTTGTGGTTTGAGCAGTTTAAATCTCATGACAGCCCTTCTGTGATCACAGGTCAGGATAACACTTGTAATGTTCTAATATAAAATTCTTTAAATACATAAAATGTAAAGTGGATATTTCAGTGTATTGCAAAAATGGTGCTATGTATATGTGCAAGCAATCAGTGCATATAGGCCTCTTTGCTCCTGGTAACCATCTCTCTTAACTAGAGATGAGCAAACCGGGTTTGAGTCGATCTGAACACGAACGATCGGCATTTGATTAGCGGGGGCTGCTGAACTTGGATAAAGCTCTAAGGTTGTCTGGAAAACATGGAGACAGCCAATGACTATATCCATGATTTCCACACAGCCTTAGAGCTTTATCCAAGTTCAGCAGCCACCGCTAATCAAATGCCGAAAGTTCAGGTTCGGATCGACTCGAGCATGCTCAAGGTTCGCTCACCTCTAGTCTTAACCCCTTAAGGACAGAGCCTGAAATGGCCTTAAGGACAGAGACAAATTTTATGAATATGACCTGTGTCACTTTATTCATTAATAACTTGGGAATGCTTTTACCTATCTGGCTGATTCTGAGACTGTTTTCTCGTGACATATTGTACTTTACATTTCTGGTAAATTGGAGTCAATACTTTTAACAAATCTTTATGAAAAAAAAAAAATAACGTGAAAAATTGTTAAAATTATGCATCTTTCCAACTTTGAAACTTTTCTGCTTTTACAGAAAAATGGTTATGCCACATAAATTATATATTAAATAGCATTAGCAACATATCTACTTTATGTTGGCGGCATTTATTAAACTATCTTTAAAGGACAACTCCCGCGCTAAGGAAAAAAAACAAAAACCAATCAGAAACATAGTTTATACACTTATCATCCCTCCTGAGCTGGTCACTGTTGAATTTCCCACTGTCTGTGTATTTTCTGATTTCTAGTCTTGTTCTTCATTTCTTCCTTGCTTCCTGGTTTCAGCTTCCCATGATGCACTTTGGCTGCTGTGACAAGCCAGCCCCCTGCTGTGACACAGCAAGTGCCTGCCCCCTCCATTCACTACAACTCCCATCATACACTACACATGACCCCCTCTCTGGCTCTCTTCAGTCAGGCTGCTATATACACACACACATACTGTCACCTCACTGTAGTGTACATTCTGCAGGATTAGATCAGGGCAGGGGAGAGATAAGACCTCTGTGTAGCTGACATACCGGGAGTGAGGAGAAAGATAAGCAAGTGACATCACTCACTCACTGAGTCCACTCGGCAGCAGGAGGGAGTATGGGGGAGGGGTTCCTGTAGCTGGTTATGTGCCGGGAGTCAGTCACCAGTCATTATTGAGTTGCAGAATGACAGATGGCTTACAGTTGCTCAGCCAATGAGAGCTGAGCAAGCCTAGTCACCTGACCAGGCAGGGGAGGGGGAGGCTGGTGTGACAGGAGCTAGAGCAGCCCTCCTGCTGATGACTCATCGTCACTAGAAGGAGCTGAGAGAGCAGCCTGGTGACGACAGTAATTAGGTATGGAGGAGTTTCTTACACTTCCTGGTGGGGGGTGGAGGGGGGAAAAGACAGGGAAGGAGGACAGACAGGTGATTGAAGTATATTACAGTGTTATATAACTTTGTAATGTGCTTCAATTACTGGGAAAAAGTTTTCATGGGAGTTGTCCTTTAATTTTTTTAGACAATAGAAAGCTTAAAACATTATCAGCAACTTTCCAAATTTTCTGTCAGGATGGTATCTCTGCAGAGCATTATGCGTCCCTCTGCTCGTGCTGTTCGGCCGAGAAGGCACTGATTTTCTTGTATCCTGTTTCTGTGTTTTGTTTTGCTGTGTGTGAACTCTGGTTTATTGCTCACCTGGGTTGGGAGACACAACCGACTTCACCTGCTGAGTTCTGTCTGGCCATGTCATGGTTAATCTGTGTTTTGGTTCTGCTGTGACTGGCAGGTCTTCCTGCCAGTGGATCTGTTTTGTTCTTGGCTGTCTGTGCTTGGAGATCAGGGGGATGGTCCAATTATGTTCTGGATCAGAACCCTGGCCTCCTATATAACTACCTCAGTCTTGGATATCATTGCCGGTTATTGACTTAGTCTCTGCCTGCTTGTGGAATCTGTTTCTTTGCATCTCCTGACTACTGCTTTGTGTTCTGACTATCCTTGCTAGCTGCCTGCCCCTGACCATATCGCTTGTTTGTTGACTCTGATTATAGGATTGTGATTTTGTACTGTGCTGCCTGATTGTTGTGACCCGGACCGTCGACTATTCTTTATTGTGTTTTGTCTGTCTGTCTTGTCTTTGTGTCCCACCTAGCCAGTGCAGGGACTGCCGCCCAGTTGGTCGCCGCCATCTTAGGGCGGATTGTGGCAAGTAGGTAGAGGACAGTGGGCGGGGCTGAGCTTAGGGCTCACTGTCTTGTCTTGTCCTGCTGTCCGGATCCTAACATTTTCAGTAAAATTTCAAAATCAGATATTTTTAGGGACCTGTTCAGGTTCAGAGTGTATTTGAAGGGGACTGTATGTTAGAAAGTCCCACAAAGCACCCCATTTAAGAAACTCCACCCCCCAAACTCTGCAAAAGCACATCCAGAAAGTTTTTTTAACCCTTTGGGGGAGTCACAGAAATAAAAGCTAAGTGTGTAAGAAATTTGAAAATTTTAATTTTCTGTGCAGAGATTTTATTGTAATCCAATATTTTTCATAATTATAAACCTATTACCAGAGAAATGCACCCCAATATTGATTGCCATATTTCTACAGTATATAGAAATACCCCATATGTGACCCTATTACGCTATTTGACGCAACCACAAGCCTCAGATATAAAGGAGCACCTAGTGAATTTCTATGCCTCCGTTATATTTGGCCATTTTTACTGTACCACTTCAGGTTGGCAGAGGCTCTGGGGTGCCAAAACTTAAAAAACACCCCTAAAGGGACACCATTTAGAAAACTGCACCCCTTGAGGAATGTGACGAGGGGTGCAGTGAGCATTTGGACCCCACAGGTGCTTCACACATTTTCAGAACAATGTGGCGTAAAAAAGAAAAAATTAAAATTTTTACACTAAAACGTTGTTCTAGCCTTCAATTTTTCATTTTTACAAGGGAATAAAAGGAAAAAAAAACATCAAGCATGTAGCGCAGTTTTTTCCGAGTACGGAAATACCCAACATGTGGACATAAAGTGCCAAGCGGGCGCAGGACGAGCCTCCAAAGGGAAGGAGCGCCAATTGGCCTTTGGAAACCGAATTTCACTGGAATGGATTTCAAGGGCCACGTCGGATTTACAAAGCCCTCATGCTGCCAAAACACTGGAAACCCCCCACAAGTGACCCCATTCTGGAAACTACACCCCTCAAGAATTCTAACAAGGAGTGCAGTGAGCAAATGGACCTCACTAGTGACGGGCACAAATGTGGAACAATGTGACGTGAAAGGGAAAATTTTCATCTTTTCACTTTCACGGCACAAATGTGCCCGTCATCAAGGGGTCCATATCCTCACTGTACCCCTTGTTAGATTCCTTGAGGGGTGTAGTTTCCAGAATGGGGTCTTTTGTGGGGGGTTTTCACTGTCTTGGCAGCACGAGGGCTCTGTAAATGTGACATGGCATTTATCATCCATTCTGGCCAAATCCAGCCTCCAAAATCCAAATGGCGCTCCTTCCCTTCGGAGGCTTGCCCTGCACCCACATGGCGCTTTATGTCCACATGTGGGGTATTTACAGACTCAGGGAAAATTGCTCTACACATTTTGTGTGTTTTTTTTCTCTTTTAACCCCTTGTGAAAATGAAAAATTTAAGGCTAAGCCAACATTAGGGTGGGATCACACTACGGAATTCTCGCGGAATAGTTCTGTGGAATTCCGTCAGCTACCTGCGCTCACGGCCGCGTGCCTTTCCGCCGGCTCCATAGACACAATTCTATGGGCCGGCGTATTCCGCTATCTGATGAAAGAACTGACATGTCACTTCCTTCAGCGGCTAGCACAATACGCCGGCCCATAGAATGGTGTCTATGGAGCCGGCGAAAAGGCCATGGCCGTGCGCGCGGACAGCCGACGGAATTCCGCGGATATTATCCACGACAATTCCTCAGTATGAACCCACCCTAAGGCTATGTTCACATAACGTAAAACTACGGCTGTAGTTCTCGACACAGCACTACGACCGTAGTTTTGCGGTGTGGAACATAGTCTGATTGTCAATGGGATCCCGGTCGGAGCATACACACATCGTACACGCTCCGGTCGGGATTCTGTGCGGCGCCGGAAAAAAACTGACAGGTTAGTTTTCTGCGGCCGGAATTCAGTGAATTCCGGCCGCAGAAAAGACCTGTCAGTTCACACAGCTCCGGCCGCTCGCTTCACTGTGGGCTATGGGAAGCTCTGATGCGGGCGTGCGCTGATGCGCCCGCATCAGAGCTCCGCAGCCGGAAAGATCACCCGGCCAGTACTTAAGTACCGGCCAAAATGATCCGGCCAGAGACCGGCCGTACTGTGACCCGGCCGGGGTAACGGAACGGCCGGTCTCATACGTAATGTAAACATAGCCTGAGGCTGGGTTCACACTACTTATATTTCAGCCAGTATTGTGGTCCTCATATTGCAACCAAAGCCAGGAGTGGATTGAAAACACAGAAAGGATCTGTTCACACAATGTTGAAATTGAGTGGATGGCCGCCATATAACAGTAAATAACGACCATTATTTCAATATAACAGCCGTTATTTTAAAATAACAGCAAATATTTGTTTTTAATCCACTCCTGGTTTTGGTTGCAATACTGACTGAAATATACTGACTGAAATATACATATACTGACTGAAATATACATAGTGTGAACGCAGCCTTGATAGTGTAAAAAATGTAATATTTTATGTACACGTCACATTGTTCCACATTTTTGCCAGTCACCAGTGGGGTCCTTATGCTCACTACACCCATTGTTACATTCCCTGAGGGGTGTAGTTTCCATAATGAGGTCACTTGTGGGGGGTTTCAACTGTCTTGGCAACACAGGGGCCTTTTAAATGCAACAAGGCAATCGAAATCCATTCCAGCCAAATCCAGCCCCCAAAAGCCAAATGGCGCTCCTTCCGTTTGGAGGCTTACCCTGCACCCACATGGCGCTTTATGTCCACATGTGGGATATTTCCGTACTCATGGGAAATTTCTCTACACATTTTATGTTTTTTTATATCTTTTAACCCCTTGTGAAAATGAAATAATCAAGACAAGATCAATGATTTAGTGTAAAAATTAACATTTTTTACACTAAATGTTAGTCTAGCCTTGATTTTTTCTATTTCCACAAGGGTTTAAAAAAAAATGAATGCAAAACGTGTAGGGTAATTTCCCCTGAGTACGAAAATACCCCACATGTGGACATAATGTGCCATATGGGCACAGGGCAAGACATCAAAGGGACAGAGCGCCATTTAGAGGCTGAAATGGAGGATGGAGGCAATGTCGCAATTACAAAGCTCCTGTGCTCCCAGGACAGTAGAATATGTACCCCACTGATGATAGAACATGTAGAACATGTGCCGTGAAAATAAAAAATACAATTTTTTTCATTTTCACGGCACAAATGTGCAAGTCACCAGGGGGCCATATCCCCGCTGCACCCCTTGTTAGATTCCTTATGGAGTGTAGTTTCCAGAATGGGGTCACTTGTGGGGGGTTTCTACTGTCCTGGCCGCACTGAGGCTTTGTAATTGCATCATGGCAAGCCTCTAATGGGAATGGCGGCCATACCTATTAAGCTGGGGAAAAGGGACAATTTTAATTTATTTGGGGGTATTAGACCAATTATTAGTTTATAAGGTTGAAAAGGACAGGTGTTCATCAAATTCAACCTGTGTTGATCCAGAGGAAGGCAAAAAAAACCCTCGTGCGGCAGACGACAGTAGCCTCATCACAGGGAAAAAAATCCTTCCTGACTCCATAATGGAAATCAGAATAATCCCCCGATCAACGTGACCCCTGAAATAGGAATAAGGGAAGGAATTTAAAAAAGGTAGAACTCCAATAATGTGTGGTACGCCTTGAAGTGATCTTGTATGCAGAGGCCAGGGTGATCAGGACAGGTGTCACACTGGAAAATGGTGTCCTTCCTGATCCCCCTGTTATGGCACACTCTGCACTTCTTCTGGGGTCTTCTGTTTTCCCGTGTGGGGGACGTCACCTGGAAAATGTTGCCCTGGTGCGATATGGGGTCCTTCATATCCAGAAGCGCTGGGTCCGCTCCATTGCTGCTAAATATTAGGGCTCTATTACTGCTTCTGATATTTTCGGATCGTGTCACAAGCTACAGTAGCTCGGGCAGCGAGTGACCGGAAGAGGGGGTGCTGGTATAAAAGTTATCCCTGTACAGGTGGTAACCTTTATCCAGCAGTGGGAAGATCAGTTCCCGAACGATCTTCACACTAACTCCGAGGATGGGGGGGCATCTGGGGGCTGGATTCGGTTGTCCCTCCCTTCATACACTCTAAGGGTACGTGCACACTGCGGAATGGCGAAGGATAACCCTTTGTGCAATCCGCAGCTGGCACCCACCGGCGGACTGATGCAGGTGCGCATCTTCGTCCGTGTCATAGACTCCATCCTACGCACGGGCAGATTCCGCCCTCTGTCCAAAGCATGAACGCGTTCATTCTTTGACTGGACGACGGAATCCGCCCGTGCATAGAATGGAGTCTATGACACAGGCGGAGACACGCGCCTGCATCAGTCCGCCGGCGGGTGCCAGCTGAGGAATGCACAAAGGGTTATCCTTCGCCATTCCGCAGTGTGCACGTACCCTAAGGCTGGGTTCACACTACGTATATTTCAGTCAGTATTGTGGTCCTCATATTGCAACCAAAACCAGGATTGGATTAAAAACACAGAAAAGCTCTGTCCACACAATGTTGAAATTGAGTGGATGGCCACCATATAACAGTAAATAACTGCCATTATTTCAATATAACAGCCGTTGTTTTAAAATAACAGCAAATATTTGCCATCCACTCAATTTCAATATTGTGTGAACAGAGCCTTTTTGTGTTTTCAATCCACTCCAGGTTTTGGTTACAATATGAGGACCACAATTCTGACTGAAATATACGTAGTATGAACCCAGCCTGAATCTGTAAGTGTACCCTGAGGGTACCCTGAGAGTTTGTAGAATTTCACTCCATACCGTCATCTCTTATTGGGAAAAGACGTGTCTGGGGGGCAGCGTACGCTATGCTACCCTTAGACACGTCACTGGATAATGAGGATGAATGGAGGAACTGGCTGTTTCGGTGTTGGAGGCAATAATAGCGTATGCGTCCTCCACCGAAAACACCCTGGGGGCCATCTTTATAGGGGGATTAGTATATTAGTAATTTTTTTCATTTTCACGGCACAAATGTGCAAGTCACCAGGGGGCCATATCCCCGCTGCACCCCTTGTTAGATTCCTTATGGAGTGTAGTTTCCAGAATGGGGTCACTTGTGGGGGGTTTCTACTGTCCTGGCCGCACTGAGGCTTTGTAATTGCATCATGGCAAGCCTCTAATGGGAATGGCGGCCATACCTATTAAGCTGGGGAAAAGGGACAATTTTAATTTATTTGGGGGTATTAGACCAATTATTAGTTTATAAGGTTGAAAAGGACAGGTGTTCATCAAATTCAACCTGTGTTGATCCAGAGGAAGGCAAAAAAAACCCTCGTGCGGCAGACGACAGTAGCCTCATCACAGGGAAAAAAATCCTTCCTGACTCCATAATGGAAATCAGAATAATCCCCCGATCAACGTGACCCCTGAAATAGGAATAAGGGAAGGAATTTAAAAAAGGTAGAACTCCAATAATGTGTGGTACGCCTTGAAGTGATCTTGTATGCAGAGGCCAGGGTGATCAGGACAGGTGTCACACTGGAAAATGGTGTCCTTCCTGATCCCCCTGTTATGGCACACTCTGCACTTCTTCTGGGGTCTTCTGTTTTCCCGTGTGGGGGACGTCACCTGGAAAATGTTGCCCTGGTGCGATATGGGGTCCTTCATATCCAGAAGCGCTGGGTCCGCTCCATTGCTGCTAAATATTAGGGCTCTATTACTGCTTCTGATATTTTTCGGATCGTGTCACAAGCTACAGTAGCTCGGGCAGCGAGTGACCGGAAGAGGGGGTGCTGGTATAAAAGTTATCCCTGTACAGGTGGTAACCTTTATCCAGCAGTGGGAAGATCAGTTCCCGAACGATCTTCACACTAACTCCGAGGATGGGGGGCATCTGGGGGCTGGATTCGGTTGTCCCTCCCTTCATACACTCTAAGGGTACGTGCACACTGCGGAATGGCGAAGGATAACCCTTTGTGCAATCCGCAGCTGGCACCCACCGGCGGACTGATGCAGGTGCGCATCTTCGTCCGTGTCATAGACTCCATCCTACGCACGGGCAGATTCCGCCCTCTGTCCAAAGCATGAACGCGTTCATTCTTTGACTGGACGACGGAATCCGCCCGTGCATAGAATGGAGTCTATGACACAGGCGGAGACACGCGCCTGCATCAGTCCGCCGGCGGGTGCCAGCTGAGGAATGCACAAAGGGTTATCCTTCGCCATTCCGCAGTGTGCACGTACCCTAAGGCTGGGTTCACACTACGTATATTTCAGTCAGTATTGTGGTCCTCATATTGCAACCAAAACCAGGATTGGATTAAAAACACAGAAAAGCTCTGTCCACACAATGTTGAAATTGAGTGGATGGCCACCATATAACAGTAAATAACTGCCATTATTTCAATATAACAGCCGTTGTTTTAAAATAACAGCAAATATTTGCCATCCACTCAATTTCAATATTGTGTGAACAGAGCCTTTTTGTGTTTTCAATCCACTCCAGGTTTTGGTTACAATATGAGGACCACAATTCTGACTGAAATATACGTAGTATGAACCCAGCCTGAATCTGTAAGTGTACCCTGAGGGTACCCTGAGAGTTTGTAGAATTTCACTCCATACCGTCATCTCTTATTGGGAAAAGACGTGTCTGGGGGGCAGCGTACGCTATGCTACCCTTAGACACGTCACTGGATAATGAGGATGAATGGAGGAACTGGCTGTTTCGGTGTTGGAGGCAATAATAGCGTATGCGTCCTCCACCGAAAACACCCTGGGGGCCATCTTTATAGGGGGATTAGTATATGGGCTATGTAGATGTGTAATGTAGTGTAGTGTAAAACTTTATTTTATGTAGTGTGGTGTAATGTACTGTTTTTTAAAACAATTTTTACAGTAAGAAAAAATGTACCTAAGCCAAGAAAGGAGTTGCTGATAAATGCCGCACTTATGTGCGGTACTTATCAGCAGACAGTGGCAGTAGGATATAAGGGGGAAAAAAGCCCCTACACCAAAAAGGAGGAGTTGCTGATCAGCGGCGCACTTACGTGCGATGCTGATCAGCACTCAGCGGTGTTAGGGCACATTAAAAAAAAAAAAAACACTCTCTTTACCTCAAAGCCACTGATCAGTGTATAATATACACTTCTGAAGTTAGACGACGCAGAGAAGAGGATGCCGGGAGACCGCCGATCTTTGCTCCGGATGTCGGGATCAGGTGAGTATTGTGCACCTACACTACACACACCTGTTCTGCACCCCTCAGCTGCCTAGCTGAGGGGTGTAGAATCCGGAGTTACTTTTTTTTTACACTTTAATCGCACCGGGTGGCACTGGCGCCATCTTTCTATGGGACACTAATAGTGATTGGTGCTGTCTCGGACAGCACCAATCGCCATTGCTTTCCGGGTCACTGATGACCCGGAAAGCTATTTAAAGCTGCTATATGCTGATCTGTGTTGATCAGCCTATAGCAGCGATCATCGGCACGGGGGGGGAGGGGAGTTGGGGGTTAACCACCCCCCGTGCCAACGAGCAGAGATGGCCTGCTACACATTATAGCAGGTTATCTTCCCCAATCGCTGTGTATGTACAAACAGCGATCGGGGAAACATCGGGCGTATATGTACGTCCGTTTGCGTTAAAGCCCAACCTGGGTGGGCGTACATTTGCGCCCGATGTCATTGAGGGGTTAATAATACTAAAGGGAAAGACTCATTTTCTCTTTTTGGTTTCAAAAGACATCATATCGAACCCTTAATTTTGTCATACCTATGTTAAGATGACTGTTCAAGAGAATGTAGGAATAGCAGTTAAAGGGGTTGGCCACTTTATAGTAAAATAGGTCAGTAGAAAGTATTAGTACATGTATTCACTGTATATACTGACAGCAGCTCCCTGTGTACCTCATAGAGCTAAAATCAGACTCCCCTTCACCATGCTGTACTGCCCTGCTCTGTTTTGTTTCATTCCACAAAATGGCTGACATGGAGGAGCATGTGACCATGCCCTGTCCACTGTGTTCTCCGTAGACATATACAGTCTCAGTGGTGGACACTGGGGGCGGGGCCTGGTCACATGCTCCTCCATGTCAGCAATCTTATGGACCAAAACACCACAGAGCAGGGCAGCCCAGCCTGGATGAGGGGAGTCTGATTTTAGCTCTATGAGGTACACAGGCAGCTGCTGTCAGTATATACAGTGAGTACACTGACTAATACTGTATACTGAGCAATTTTACTATAAAGTGGCCAACCCCTTTAAGTAAAAAATTAAGTTTCTGATAGATTTCACTGTGAAGAGAATTCTGCATCTTGTTATGTATAGTAATCGAACAGAAGCTGTAGTCTGTTGAACTATCTTAATAAGAACCTATTGCAAAATGATTTCATTTGTTCTTCTTCAAAATTTCAGTAAGATAATAAAGAAGGGAAGTAAAAAAAAAAAGAGGGGTTAGGGAAGGTTAGGCAATAAATCAACGTAAGTAAAGCTAGGAGTTACACAATGATAAATTACAAACAGCACAACAATAACAATCGTCAGAGCTAGGATATTGCGAGAACCAGGCCCGCTTCTGCCATGAGGCGGAATGAGCCTTCCGCCTCAGGCGGCAGATTTTGCTGTCCGGCAGGGGGCGGCATTATGTCCCCCCTCCTGTCATTTTTGTTAAGTATCACTTAACAAAAATGACAGCGGCCGCTCACCTGTCCCGTCGCCTGCGCTCTCCACATCCCGTCAGGTCCCGCGATGTCACCCTGCAGCTGTCACGGACCTCCAGGCTGTGGTGAGTGCCCGGGGTCGGTGGAGGACGCGCTGGGGTGATCGGGTCGCACGGGGCCGCCCTGCGCGACCCGATCACCCCACTCACTCACCACAGCCTGGAGGTCCGTGACAGCTGCAGGGTGACATCGCGGGACCTGACGGGATGTGAAGACAGCGGAGAGCGCAGGCCGGCTGCGGCGTGGGACAGGTGAGCGGCTGGCTGCGGGGGGGGGGGGGGGGGGGTTTGCGGGGGGGATGCCGGCCATCACTCGGGGCGGCCGCCTGAGGTTTGGGGGGGGGCAGAAACCCCAGAATCGGCCCTGGCGAGAACAGTGCATATAGGAGAACACAAATGCTGCATCTAGGGCCGTATTAACAGCTGCTGCTGCCCTAGGCACTAAGCCTGAAAACGCCCCATCTTGGGGAGCGTGAGGGAGCGTGGTTTTGGCCACATGCATTTCTCTACATGTAGAAACATTGTCTGATACCCCTGATACCACTATACTGTGACTGGATAACACCCCCACACGAGACCTGACCTATAGCACCATACTGTGTCTGGATAAAACCACCATACCAGACCTGAACAATTTCACCATAACAAGCACCCCCACCCCAATGCTGAATATACAATATATGAGGAGAATAGGACCCTGCTTTGCATAGTGCTAGGGCAGGGGATCAGAAAACTCCATTGGTGGCAGCAGAGGAGCCATGTTTACACTTACTGCTGCCACTAAATGAAAGTATATACAGTAAATACATTAAAAACGATCCATTTTTGAAATAACTAGAGATGATCAAACTTAAAAAGCAAATTTAAATTGTCCTTTGGTTTTAATGAGAGAAGCAGCAAAAAGCAAGTTTGAAAGCCAGGCTTAAAATGAAATGACATGTCTTGTTCCAGGCATTAAAAAGAACTTTTACGGCAAAGCCACTGGGAAAAATGCTTAAAATACTGTGCTAAAGAAGCTTTTTTTTTTTTTTTTTTTTAATAATAATAATGTGAACAAAAACCCTTACAGAGTATAAAGCCTGGTTGTGATGGTAGGCCATGATGAAGCCACTGCACAGTAGCTCACGGTAGTACCCCAGTTTGGCATCCCGGTGGGAAAAAGACCCACCAAGGGTCAACCAGGATGGCCAGCTAGTAGTCATTCCTCCTGCAAATGGCTGGAATGCGACTGTCAGCATTCCTCTGCAGAAAACACTCCAGCAGGCACATTGCCATGTGCACTATTGGCTGTGTGCCATGTCGTCAATAAGCACCTATTCTTCCCCACTGTCTTTGGTATACTGTCAGAGGGTTCCAGGGTCCTCATCTACCACCTCTTTCTACATCTCCTCCTGCTGTTCACATTCAGAGAAGTCACCCTGTGCTGTCAAGTAAAGATTAGATGAGATGGATAATGGAGATGGAATAATTTGACGAGTCATGCAGCGACCCATGTACACTCTTCTGGACCATAATTCTTCTAGTGGATAAGAGTTTTTTTTTTTTTTTTTGAGGAAACAAATGACACAAAATTCCTGGGGGCAAGGTCCTGTGAGTTAGCAACCATGACAACAAGATCAGGATGGAGAGTAGAACAAGTAAAGAATAACATCACTTACCGATCGGGTGTAACTTCGGGGGTCCGGATCATTTAGTCTGACCACTGACGGACACCTGATTTACATTTAGTTTATTGATTTTCTAGGCAAATGGGTATATAAGGATGTATGTACTGTTGAACCATTACCCCTGACGAAGTCACGTGATGTGACGATACGCGTAGGGTCTGCAGTCCGGAGCCCCATTCCAGAGTCCTGGTGATATGCTATGCAATATATGTATTTTTTTAACAATTGACGCTCTGAAATTAGGGTGCCGTATGAACATGATCACTTTTTGGATGGGTTGATGAATTTTTTTCACTGATTATTGTACTTAGTATTTATATATTTATGTATTTATGAGAAAACATGCACTTTAGGGGACATCTACTATGAGTGTCAATGTTTGAGACATATTTGGTTATATAATATACAGGATCTGGAGCTAATATTATTTTGGGGCTGCGGTGGTAGCGACATATTTATTTTCAGGCGTGTTCCCTATTATGGTTCACCCTTATTGGGTTTTTAGGTGTTTTAAGTGTTTGTCTATTTGCTTTGTTTGTTATTATATTTTTTGATAATAAAGATGCTATTGAGATATTGATTTATTTGTCATACGTTTGTGCGTGCACAATATAGTGTTTCTCTGTGCCTATTTAGGGTAAATTCACACTGGAGTATCCGCAGCGGATGTTGCATCATCACGACCATGACTGGTCCCCATTATAGATGCCCCCCTGTGTTGTCCCCCTTATAGATGGCCACCTATGTCGTCCCCCCATGTTGTCCCCTTATGCATGCCCCCCATAGAAGGCCCCCTGTGTTGTCCCACTTATAGATTGCCCCTGTCTCCCTCTATGTTGTCCCCTTATAGGCCCCTCTCCCCCATGTTGTCCCCTTATAGGCCCCCTCACCCCCTATGTTGCCCCTCTTATAAATGGCCTCCCCCCTCTTATAGATGGCCCCCTCTCCCCCTGTTGCACCCCCATATAGATGGTCCCCTCTCCCCCTCCCCTTTATAGATGGCCCCCTCTCCCCCCCCCTTATACATGGCCCCCCTCTCCCCCCCCCCTATAGATGGCCCCCTCTCCTTATACATGGCCTCCTCTCCCCCTCCCCTTATAGATGGCCCCCCACTCCCTCTCCCCTTATACATGGCCCACCTCTCCCCCTCCCCCTATAGATGGCCACCCTCTCCCCTTATAAATGGTCTCCCTCTCCCCCCCTTTTATAGATGGCCCCCCTCTCCCCCCCCCTTTTATAGATGCCCCCCCCTCTCTCCCCCCTTTTATAGATGGCCCCCTCTCTCCCCCCCCTTTTATAGATGGCCCCCTCTCTCCCCCCCTTTTATAGATGGCCCCCTCTCCCCCCCCTTTTATAGATGGCCCCTCTCTTCCCCACTTTTATAGATGGCTTCCCTCTCTCCCCCCTTTTATAGATGGCCCCCCTCTCTCCCCCCACAAAGCAGATAGAAGAAATAAAGTAAAAAAAAAAACAAAAACAAAAAAACATTCACCTAACAACTCGCTCCCCCGTCAATCCTCTGTCCTCCTGGTCTGTCCCCCGTATGATGCGCGGCTGACGGGGGTGTCGCGTCCTATCCCCGGGCAGCGCGCACATCATAGAGCTTCCTGGGACTTCCGGCACGTACCGGAAGTTATAGGCGCACAGGGAGCTCTTTGATGCGCTCTGCCGGGATAGGACGCGACACCCCCGGCATCCGCGCATCATACGGGGGACAGACGGAGCCCCCGGGGGCCGGGGTCGTCTTCCTCCTGGCCCAGTGACTCCTTTTCCCCTACGGTAGGGGAAAGGAGTCGCCGGGTCAGGAGGAGCACAGGACCGGCCCCCGGACATATATACGTCTGAAATGCTTGACCCCAAAATTGGCATGCACATACATTGGTTGCCTGAGAGGGTTAGAGCGAAGGTCCCGTCCTTGCCCGATGTACAGGAGAGGAGGATGGGGAGGACTGCCGTATAGAAATGAATAGGAGAATCTCCACACTGCACACACAGGTGACATAATGAGAGCTGTGTGTCTCCCCAGCAGTGCACAGGTGAGGGAATTAGCCTCAGCCAAAGCTATAGAGACATGTGCAGATCCAAAGAATCACAAATATGACAGCCAGGCCTGTTGGGAGCTCAGAAGGAGATGGTTGGGGAAAAAACAGACCAATAGAAATAAATGGTAGAATGTTCTGGAGATCATCTTTTACCTCGCAAAGATGATGTCAGTGTCAGACCACAACCCCCTCCTCTTACACACAATAATGGTGGTTGGGAAGGTGTAACTAATACACTTGTTATTGTATAGCAGGGTATAATTGAATGGTTTTAACATATTGAAAAATCTGCTAGTTACCATTGGAATGAATATGAAATGTCTGCTCAAATCTAAGAGGGGAATTTGTGTGTGTGTGTGTGTGTGTATTCGTGCAGCTTAGAATGCCATAAACAGATACGTAACCCCCAAATAGTGCTATTTAACTACATCAATAAGAAAATTTAAAAAAGTTATGACTCTTCGAATGTTATAATAAAAACTTGGAATGTTACTTTACTTTGGTCATGTCTGGCATCGGTATTATTACGTTGGAGGTGCGGATGAGGTCTAATAAAACTTATATATGTAGCTTTTTTCTGACACAAACATCATATTTTCCAATACATTAAGATATCTAAACTCTCTTTATGCAAACGCCCAGCATCATCTAAGGGTTACAAGAATAATCACAGCAGGAGTCTTTTTATATATAAAGGATTCTTAAATCAATCCGATATAATTTTCAAAATACTGGCGGACACAGAAAAGGATGGTCAGATTGCTGGAGTCTGACAAATTTCTGCATAATGGCCTTTCAACTCACTACAGCATTATGCACTGAAAGGGACTGATGAGAAGTGTCATATGGTACTGATTTTCGATTCGATTCCTCAAACCTCCCGTGGAACCAGCATTTGATTGACCATTCATACAAGATTTCTGTTTTTCAGTAAGCATCCAAAGCAAATTGTATCCCAAGAGAATAAAATCAGATTGAACACAACCACAATAAGCCTTAACATTATGGGTGTGTAAATTTTTACAGATCAATAAATGACATTAACAAGAAGTAAAGCATAGTCTTCTCCCGAGGCAAGAAAATTGATTTTCCTAACATGATTTTTTTTTTATGTACTGCTGTCCCTGAAAAATATATGTCTTTTAGAAATGAACTATGTTTTCTTTCTGTATGTAAATTGCAATGTAGGAATATTCTTAGCTTTGAACTTTATATTTACTATACTAAGGTTTTTTCCCCATCACATAAAGTGATGGCATATGGTTAGCACTATAGTGTTGCTTTAGTGCTATGTCACTTTATGAGTGATTCCATCAGCTCGGCATAGGCCTGCAGTATTGCTTTCTGCTGTATGCTGCGTGGGTGTAGGGTCACTTGGGCACTTGTCACGATGGCCAGGAGTGGTGTTGGAACCCACCCCCGGACAAACGGGTACTGCGCTTGAGGTTTGGATAACCCAAGTTTGAATAGGTGTGTAGGTGCAGGGGCAAGAAATAATAGACCCAAGTCCAATGAATTAACCAGAGTAACTTGGTTTACTCTGGCCCTGGCTTCACTACAGCAGGAACTACTCTGTGTGGCTGTCTCCCTCTCTCTCTCTCTCTCCACCTCTACTGACAAAAGACCCTCCCACCAGGAACTAGCTCCTTTTTATAGGGACAACTTAGCTAGCCTGTGGTGGGGCTGTGTGTGCAAGAGAGAAGAAAGAGGATAGGCAGAAAGGTAAGGGAAACAAGCCTGCACCTTTGATAGGAAGCAGGTGACCTAACAGTTATCCCATGAAACTTCAGCTGCGCATAATACAGTGCATATAATAAATACAGTGACATATACTGGGGAAAAATACACAATACACTTTCCTTTATCCCCTTCTGTGAGAACCTGAGTGACTTAGTTTGCCCAAGTGCATAAAGACTTATTGGCACACCTGTGCTGGAAAACTACATTTCTTTAGTTCAAAAACATCCCTAATTCTGCGTTTACACGGAGCAATAATTCGCCCGATCGTACGGTTAACGATTTCGAAGTAACTATTTTTTTATAACGATCAGCGTTTAGACGGAACAATATATCGTACGGAAAAATCGTTTTGCGATCGCTTAAGCCTATCTCGCACATAGGTTAAATCGGTTAACGACTGTTTACACTGAACGATCTGGGAATTTTTTGCGAACGACGAAGTACGATTTAAGAACATGTTGTAAGATCAAAATGAACGATTTCTCGCTCGTCGTTTGATCGTTGGCTGCATTTACACGTACAATTATCGTTGCTTGTCTTATACTTTTATTGGTCTGGTCATCCTGTAAGAGCATGTGATTTTAAAGCTTTGAAGACTCGATCTTATTCATTGTATTTTTGGAATTCTTGTAGGTATGAATCAGACACTTAGTAAAGAATATCTGCTCCAGTTCGTTGTAAAAAGCTTCTTCAGCCTATATGGATAATACCTCATGATCAGGAAAATTCATGTTCATTTTTACGAGATGCTGCTCCTGATAAAAAGTATGCAGTATATATTTCAGATGCTTTTTGTAGGTAGGGTTTACATATTTTTCCAGCTGTGTGATTATGTTGTCTTGGAGCTTATGGTAGGTCACAATGTTATATCGTTATATAATTTTTATCTACATACTGATTATACTTCTGATAAGTAAATATGGTGGCAAGCCTTTTTTTCATGCTGGGAATACCTTTCTTCTGCTTATGACAGCAGTCTGATCAGTAGTATTTTGATCAGTATTTTTAACCAAAACCAGAAGTAGAACTGAGTAGAGAAAAACTATAATGGAAAATTGTGCACCTTTTTTTTAGTAAGGGCATGGAGTGGGGCCAGGGCCTTTTCTGGCACCATGCAGGCTGGGCGACAGCACAGGGCGGCAACAATTAAGGGGGCACTGGTTGCACCCCCCAGGACCTCACACAGCGGGATTGATAGCGTGCTACTTGCCCCCTCCCACACCCTGACCGTCAGCTGTCTAGGCTGCCAAAGTACTCTCATGACCGTGCCCATAACTCGCCCAGGCCGCCAATTGCCATACCCCCTTGCAGTCTCTCCTTCCCACAAGCACACAGATATGACATCATTGCGCCTGCTAGAGGATCCGTCCTCATGGTGACAGGCTGGAGAAGAGAGTAAATCAGAAGATAGAGGGACCTGCTCCATGACAGGATTAGGGGAGTACAATTTTTTTTTGTGTGTGTGTCTGTGTGTTGAGTAACTCAGAGGGCATTATTACTATGGGAATAAAGCACTGGGGGCATTATTACTATGGGAACAGAGCACAAGGGACAGTATTTCTATTGGGACAGGGCACAGGGGGCATTGTTACTATGGGGACAGGGCAAAGGGGGGCATTGTTACTATGGGGATAAAGCACAGGGGGACATTATTACTATGGAAACAGAGTACTTCAGTATTTCTATTGGGACAGAGCACAGGGGGACATTATTACTATGGGGAGAGCGCAGGGGGACGTTATTACTATGGGGACAGACCACAGGGGGCATTATTACAATGGGAAAAGGGCACAGGGGGCATTATTACCATGGTAACAGAGTACAGGGGGCATTATTGCTATGGGGACAGAGCACAAGGGGCATTATTACTATGGGGACATAGCACAGGGGGACATTATTACTATGGAGGACAGAGCAGAAGGGGGACATTATTAATTTGGGGAAACAGAACAGGGAACATTATTACTATGGAAAGAGCTTAGGGGTACATTACTATGGGGACTATGGTGGGACAGCAGGGAAGGGGCCTTGACTATGGGGGCAAAGCAGGGAAGGGGGCATTATTACAATTGGGACACAGCAGGGCAGGGGGCCCTAGCTCAACTGTTCAATCCACCACTGATTTGATCAATCAGGTTATATTATTTAAAGTATTTACAAGATATCTCTCCCTAGACTTATCCCTCAATGTAGTAAAATTGCTTCCCTAAACATTACACCATCTACTCTTCTGCATTTGTCAGTTGCTACAAACAGCAACCACCTGCATGGTCAGTTGGGCATAAAAAAAAATTACAAAAGGACAGCAAGGAAAATGCTATGTCTGGCGTAAAAAAAAGCACTTTATCTGACACATCTCATCACCCCAAGAACACCAAAAAAAGCTGAGTGTGGCAAGATGTGGCAAGCTCAGAGAGAATTGTCCAAAGCCACTTGCAGCTGCAATTGCTGTAAAAGGTGGGTCTACAAATGACAGACTTTAGGGGTTGAATATTTACGCACATTGAAGTTTTCTGTTATTTTGTCCTATTTGTTGTTTGCTTCACAATAAAAAGAAAAAAAATGTTTAAAGCTGTTGGCATGTTTTTACATTAAATAATGCAGGTTTTCAAAAAACCAAATGAATTCCAGGTTGTGAGGGAGCAAAACACAAAAAATTTCATATTATGTTCGCAATTGTTGTCCACAATCTGCAAAAAATTGTCAGTAGTGCAATCGGAATCTGCCGTTTGTGGGTTACCTGCAGCTCCAGTCGGCATCTTGTCAACAGAGATGACGTAAATACGCATTTTAATACTTCGGGGGGGGGGGGGGGGGGGGGTGGGGGGGGGGGGGTTCACCATAGGGAAGGGGGGAAGAAGGCTTAGTAAAACACATTACAAAGTTCTATAACTAAACTAGTTATGTCAGTATTATTAGCTTTGGTGTATTTTTATGACTGTTCACAAAAATTATACACTATAGTAATCCTCTTTATTGCTGTTTCTAGAGGTTCCATGTTTTCTCTGGTGATTCTGTTTTCTGTTCAGAGAGATGGAAGCATCTATGTTGTGTTACATTACAGCTATATTTACCCATCACATATCCTTTAATCTAGCAAATATTGCTGTGACTTTACTACAGGCAACAGCTGCCTCTTACTCCTTTATCCACAGGCTTCTCTAGGTGACTCTGCCATGCTTATATTTAGAAGAGATGTTCTTACTGTATTTGTAAGTAATTCAGATTTTCCTCCACAATTTTTGTCTTTAGGCATTATTTATTTGATTATTTATTTTTGAAAGTAGAAACATAAAGGAACCATGTTGCTCGCCTCACTGTCTACCAACCAAGGTCAGTGGTCAAAGTTCCTCGGAGGATTAAATAAGGAACTATCGAAAGCAGTTTACCAATCCTAAAGGTTGTAGAACTATACTTATCCCAAATTACATAAAATGTTTTATTACTTATAAATAGAATAATTAAACATAAACATACAAATAAGAGTACATTACACTAAAACCACAGGGCCATTGTGAATACTTTTGATTGATCAGTACAAAATAGAATAAAATAGATCTATATATGGTACAATCTCACTGTTGGAAACAGAGGTTGAATCTTGGACTCAAATGGTTTTACTGAGATGTCCATCTGGATAATATCAAACTCAGACAAACAACTCAAACAACAGAGCCTACTGAGTCACATAGATATATCCAACAAAAGGATGTTACGCTCATATAGTCTCCAAGCTTCCACTAAAGATTAAGGCAATACTGATGCAAATGTTAATGCAGATAATGTGTCAACGTGATCAATGTTATGAATACACAGATACACTGTAATATCTGCACCTCTCGTTGCAAATTCGGGTATGGGGCTACGCTATAGACTTATGGCCTCAGTCTTGTTTGCGGTATGAGGATAGATCAGCTGCACGTTGTTGCTGGAGAAAAGTCTCTGTGTGGGGTTGCCTTGTCTTATAGAGAAATGATTCTGTGATGTAGCAGAATGCTTGGTCCAACCGTTCAGTGATGCAATCGATATGCCTTGTATATTGGTTACAGAACTTGGCTGACTGAAATTTAGTTTCCCCGCATGAGGCTTTCAGTTTGACAAGATTGTGCCAATGGTAATGCTATATGTTGCTAGATGCCTTTCTTCAGTAGCTTTAGATAAGAACTCAGAATGGTTCTCTTTATATAAAGGAAAATAAGAAAAGTGGACAAGTCTTGATAAACACCTGTCATTGATTTGGATATATACAAAGAAAAACACTAATAGACATTTAGTTTGCATTTAAAAGTGACCTACGGTTATTGACATATACAGTCCATATTTCATGTTAATAGGGGGAACCTATAGTTTGCAATTATTAAAATACTGCACCATGTGTATAGAGATAAATGTAAAAAGAAGTCTAATTGAGATAAAAAAAAAATAGTTTACAATATAAATCAATAAAACTATTCTACAATTTTATTACATAATACATTTTATGTTAAGGGGTACTCCAAGCAAACCTAAAAAAGGGAAGGCAGTAAGTGTTGGCAAAATAATAATCAAGTTATACTTACCCATCCTGCTGCCCCCGCAGCTACAGAACCACCGCTAATGGTCACCCGTTGGTCTCCTTTATCTTCTGGTTCCTTCCACATGACCAACAGGAACTACTCATTCAGCCAATCAGTGAATGCAGAGGTGTCCCACCTCAGTCACTAATTGGCTGAGCAGGCATTTCTGAGCGAGCTGTATTGTTCCAGAACCAAAACATACAGGAGACCAGTCAGTGACCATGAGCGATTGCACTGAAGCTATGGGGGCATAATTATATGCTCATACCTCCCAAGTGTCCCTCTTTTGGAGGGACAGTCCCTACTTTTGACCCACAACCCTCTGTCCCTTTTTGCCCCTTACATTTCTCTCTTTTTGACCTACAGTATGAATTAGATTTGCATCAATAACTTTCTATGTTGCTCTTGAAAGTTTCTGGTTTCCTCCTGTATAATAGACCCGAACTTGCATATTATTCCATTACGTGGAGAAAGTTGTATCCTAAAAATTGTTATGAATCATGTGACTTTATGGCCAACTTTATGATATGTGAATGGGAACTAAGGTTGCAGTCACACATACAGAATCAGCTGCAGATTTGCAGATATCAATGTAACTAAATGAATCAATCTGCAGCAGATCCTGTATGTGTGATTGCATCAATCTGCAGCAGATCCTAAATGTGTGGTTGCATCAATCTGCAGCAGATCTTGTATGTGCGATTGCATCAATCTGCAGCAGATCTCGTATGTGTGATTGCATCAATCTGCAGCAGATCCCGTATGTGTGATTGCATCCTTCAATTAAGAAGTATATAAATGTCTCTAAAATTTTCCTACACTGAACCACAAATGTCCCTCTTTGGCCGTGCAAAAAGTTGGGAGGTATGTATGCTTATGAAATAATATGGGAGTGATATAAAAACTGTACCATTTGTACTGCACTTGCTATCTCTTGCACTCCTCTACTGCCCTTACTTGGCAGGCTGTGAAAGCAGATGACATCATTTTCTGTATTCCTGTACATGCCCACAGAGTTTAGGATAACTGCAGATAAGGTGAGCAGAGGAATAGGGTTAAATTCTACCAAGGCAAAAGTTAAAAAAAAAAAAAAAAGAAGTCTAGGAAGGAAGTCTGCATGTTTTTATTTTTGTTTGTTTGTTTTACAGGTACACTTACAGGTATGACTCCTCTCTGAACCGCACCCTGCTGATAGCAGCCGGGGACCAAGACTGTTAGCTGGCGCAGGCCAATTGCTGCGACCAGCTAACCATTTAAATGCCACTGTTCAAAATGACAGCAGCATTAAAATGTTGTTAAAATCCACCACCTGGTGGT
The DNA here is from genome assembly GCF_027789765.1 of Dendropsophus ebraccatus. Taxonomy (NCBI): domain Eukaryota; kingdom Metazoa; phylum Chordata; class Amphibia; order Anura; family Hylidae; genus Dendropsophus; species Dendropsophus ebraccatus. Next base: position 22,903 of record NW_027208807.1, read on the forward strand.
CTAGTGCAATGTGATCACAGAAGTAATACATCCTTCTTGCCGGGCTGGGCCTTAGCAATGCTATGACGCTCATACTTGCTCAGCAATAGATTACTATGGACACCTTTTCCCATTTATATAAATAAAAGTAAATAAATAAAAAATAAACATATTTGATATTGCTGCATGCAGAATTGTCGGAACTATTAAATTATGGTATTCCTGATCCCACACAGTAAACAGTGTAAGCACAAAATTGCTGATTTGTGCTCATATCAAAACCGGAAAAATGGTAAAAAAAAAAGTGATCAAGCCGCATACATGGATACAGATCATGGCACAAAAATGATGTCTCAAATAGGCCCATAGACTAAAAAACTAAAGGTGTTATAAGGATCAGAATAGAGCAATTAAAAAAAAAAAATTAAAAAATAGCTTTTTTCTTTTTCAATTTCACCACACAAATATTTTTTTTCCAGTTTGCAGCATATTTTATGAAAAAATTCTCTCATTGCAAAGAACAATTGGTGTCACAAAAAAATAAGGGCTCATGTGAGTCTATAATAAAAAAAAATGCAAGTGTTATGGCCCAGGGCCGGACCGGTACTTAAAATAAGCCCTGGCAGTCAAACCGCAGCAGCCCACATGTGGTCAACCCCCCGAATTATGTTGTAGCACTGGGACTTTTCTATTAACTTTTCTTCACCCGGATCAGTTCCTAGCTCTTTGGCTTTTCTGCGGAGACTGTCCTGCCACTGTACTGACTGAGGTTATCTGTAGGCTAGTCCTCTCCTGAGGGGCTTAGCAGCGCAACATACAGCGTGTTTAGTGCTTCAAGAGAAAGGGTTGTGTGAGCAGTCTGTTCTGCGTCCTACCCATGCGGGGCACTGACTAAGAAATAACTTGTGACCTGGAGACGCCTCCCCTTCCTGTGCAGCGACAGACGACAGAATCTGGTACATAAACAATAAACCTTTTGTTTACTTGGTTACACATTAAAGCGACATCAGCTATAGCAAAATCACAGATAAGTACAGACTTTTACGAAGGGTGTAAGGATAGAAACACCCACAGTGGGATACCACACACATACCATATCCTCCCCTATATATCATGGATAGTGGTGTAGGGAGCCGGAGAAGCGGATGGGAGAGCAGACAGGTAATGTATTAGTTCGGCAGCTGCTGGGTTGAGTGGGAAGGGGCTAAATTCTTGCAGCGGAATGAAAAATCCACTGGGAGAATGTTAAGCCAAAGAAAATGACAGAACCCAGTATCACTGAAGATTTTGCTGCAGAATTGGCAGTGTGAAATTCAATGCAATATGGTACATGTGAAGGCACCGGTAAAATACATATATTACCAATAATACCAGACAGTATACACAGGACTAATAACACTGTCACACCATAACCACTACCCTCACCATACAGTGACTGGATAATCATTAAGATGTTTCCATCTATGACTTGTCTCCACAGGATCTGTCAGACAAATATTTTAGGCTCCTTGTTCCAGAATCTTCATTATCTCTATACAAACTCCCCATGTATTGCTCCACACACTAACAATGCCCCCTCTGTGCCCCCATATAAGCAGAGCAGGGAGATAGAGTGGTCTCTTGTTGCCGGAGGTATATTGCTGCCTGCGACCGCAAGAGTGGCTGGCAGGGCCAGGGGCCAAAAGCTCCCTAAGTATGAGTCAGGGTGCAGCCATAGCATTTAACTGGTCATCACCATCACTGGACTAAATCACGGTCCTTAAAGCATGACTGGTCATTGTCATTTAAATGTAATTTTTCAGAAATAAATGAATATCTAGAGATGAGCGAACCGGGTTCTGGCTCGAGTCGATCCGAACCTGAATGATCGGCATTTGATTAGCTGGGGCTGCTGAACTTGGATAAAGCTCTAAGGTTGTCTGGAAAACATGGATACAGCCAATGACTATATCCATGATCTCCACATTGCCTTAGGGCTTTAGCCAAGTTCAGCAGCCACCACAATAATGTTATATCCTAATAGATCGGACAATTCCGCATGCTACAATAAATAATATGTTTATTTATTTTATTTTTTAAAATATTTTTATTTTTATAATAGGCAAGGGGGTATATTACACTTTTATTGGGGGGGGGGAATAAGGGTTTTTTAAATACTTTTAAAACCTTTTTTTTTACTACCCTTTTTTACAGTAAAACATGCAATCATTAGATTGCATGTACTGATGTATGCTATGTCATAGCATAGCATAGATCAGTGTTATCGGCGATCTATGTATAGAGCCTGCCTGAGAATGCCGAACCGAAAGGACAAAGGTAAGAGGTTTGATTTTAAAATTAATTAATTAAAGACAGTTAAAAATCACTGAATGTGTGAATGAGGTGCAATAATTCTGTAAGGTACTTTTCCACTGTGCTCCTCTCAAACCTGTAGTTTGAACCACACTATAGCAGGCAGATTTTTATTTTTTGTATTTCTAACCTAACATGAATTCATGATTATTATTATTTTTAATAAAAATAAAATCATTTCTGTTTTTCTGAAAAAGTGCTACATTGAATGAGGCTGAGCTGTGATATCAGACACAGCCAAAAAACAAGAGTGGCATTGTTTTTGGAGAACAGCAGCCATGTATTTTAGTCAATATGTAATACACATTAAGAATACATTATTAAGAAGTATTACCAATTATCTAAACCTCCAGACATTACATTACACAACATTACATTTTGTTGCATACATCTAATTATAATAACATCATGAGGTAAAGTAAAATTTAATAAAATTATATACAATTATCATGCAGTCATTAGTAAGCCAATACCAATCATAACATAATAATATATATATAAAGAATATGTTGTGTTTGTAAGTCCTTTTTAGGATCTGTAATAATTGATAGGCCATATATACAGTTTACTCTTGTGTCAAAGCTGCTAAACCACAGTTCAAGCTCTCATTCCGCTCCCATTGCTTTCCTAATTAATTCCTCTTTGCAATTTAGCCAACTGCCAACAACCTGGAATCCTGCCAGACATCCCTGTTAACAAAAGTGATTATAAAGACATGGTTTATAAATACAGGCCAATTTCCACATCCCATTCTCTTTTAAAAGAAAATGTGGCATTCTACAATTATGCAATTACCTTAAGACATTCATTTTATAATCAACAGAAGCCAGCTGCTCAGCACTCGACTACAATTCAGGTCTTCTTTACTATAAGTTTAAAATACCTGTATACAAGTTGTAAAGTAATGTAGATGTTGGTATCCAAACTACAATGCCTCCCTCTGAAGAAATTTATCAAAATGTATGCATAAAGAAATGTTATGTGTTACCAAGGCCAAAATAGTTTGTGTTAATAAGGGATAAAAGCAGTATTTAAGTCTTAACATTTTCGACTTATTAACAGGATATACCATAATAAATGCAGCTCCCACCTCTCAGTCATACAGACAAGAAATGAGGTGGTCCAGCATCAAAATTCATAAAGGTTGCAAAGAATAACAAAGAGTCGGTCACTCACCATTCAAGTGCTGTGTTTATTCAAGTAACGCCAACATAGATTCACAGGCAGATTAGCAGAGTGTGTCCCATTGAGGCTACAACCGTTTTGCGTTTGCACGCTTCTACTTGCCTCGAAATGTTGTTTTCTTTTCAGTCCGACACAGTGCTATCAAATTCCCATAGAAAACCTTTCCTGTTCTGGACAGTTCCTGTCTCGGACAGAGATGTCAGCAGAGAGCACTGTGTCCTGCAGGACATACAGCAGCTGATAAGTATAGGAAGGCTTGACATTTTTAAATAGAAGTAAATTACAAATCTATATAATTTTCTGAAACCAGTTGATTTGAAAGAATAAAAAATTTTGCTGGATAAACCCTTAACTAGTAGAAATCTAAAAACTTTGTCCATACATCTCCCAGAACTGCCTGGGAGTTGAATAATGGGGTAAATAGATAAAAAGCACAAGGCTAGGTTCACACTACATATATTTCAGTCAGTATTGTGGTCCTCATATTGCAACCAAAACCAGGAGTGGATTAAAAACACAGAAAGGCTCTGTTCACACAATGGTGAAATTGAGTGGATGGCCGCCATATAACAGTAAATAACTGCCATTATTTCAATACAACAGCCGTTGTTTTAAAATTCCAGCAAACATTTGCCATTAAATGGCGGCCATCCACTCAATTTCAACATTGTGTGAACAGAGCATTTCTGTGTTTTCAGTCCACTCCTGGTTTTGGTTGCAATATAAGGACCACAATACTGGCTGAAATATACATAGTGTAAACCCAGCCTAATGGTGCATTTTTGGCTGCTTTGGCTGCCATGGAACAACCAGTAAGGGGATCCTATGCGTTGTTGTTTTTTTAATTATTATTATTATTATTATTATTAATAATTAATAAAAAAAACGCATAGGATCTCCCCTCTTTTCCATAACCAGCTGGGTTTAAAACCAAACAGCAGCCTAGTAGTACCAGGGTGGGAAGTATTAGGACAGGGAGGTACAGACACGACAAGACAGTGGGCCCTACTGTCCCTGCCTACTTGCCTCAGTCGGCCCTAGGTGGCCGTGGACAACCACGTTGATAGTCAGATAGTCAGGCAGGAGGTCAGGTAACAAGTTGAGCAAAACAGAGGGATTAGGAGTGGGGATCGCAGGAGTAGACAGGGGAAGCTGGAACCAGGAAGTAAACCTAATAGCCAGCGCTGGGACTCTGCCTCAGCTTTGTTTTATGCTGACCAAGAGCCCAGTCCGGATGCCCATTGGACCAGCGCTCTGATCTTCCAGGTAGCAGACAGGCAGAGGAGCCCGTCAATCACATAGACAACACAGGTGCATTATCAAGTCACTCAGCTTTACTTGCATCCTGTATAATGGGGTCACCAGCTTCCCTAGCATCCTGTATAATGGGGTCACTCAGCTTTCCTTGCATCCTGTATAATGGGGTCACTCAGCTTCCCTAGCTTCCTGTATAGTGAGGTAACTCAGCTTTCCTAGCATCTTGTATAGTAGTCAGTATAATGGTGGTCACCCAGCTTTCCCAGCATCTTATATAGTAGTCAGTATAATGGTGGTCACCCAGATTTCCCAGCATCTTGTATAGTAGGCAGTATATGGCGGTCACCCAGCTTTCCTAGCATCTTGTATAGTAGGCAGTACAATGGCGGTCACCCAGCTTTCTCAGCATCTTGCAATCAGTATAATGGCGGTCACCCAGCTTTCCTAGCATCTTGTATAGTAGTCAGTATAATAGCGATCACCCAGCTTTCCTAGCATCTTGTATAGTAGTCAGTATATTGGAGGTCACCCAGCTTTCCTAGCATCTTGTATAGTAATCAGTATAATGGCGGTCACCCAGCTCTCCCAGCATCTTGTTTAGTAGTTGGTATATGGAGGTCACCCAGTTTTTCTAGCAACTTGTATAGTAGTCAGTATAATGGAGGTCACCCTGAGCAGCCCCCAGTGTCAAACATCCCCCACCCCATCCCTGGACTCAGAGCAGCCCCCAGTGTCAAACATCCCCCACCCCACCCCTGGACTCAGAGCAGCCCATAAACTCCGAGCAGCCTGCTACTCCTCACCCCAACCCCAGGACACAGCATCTGAGAGCAGCCGAAGGGGGGACAGCATTATATCACTGGGACAGGTGAGCATGTTGGGGGGCCCCATACAATTTTTTGCTATGGGGCCCCATGAATTCTAGTTATGCCCCTGAAACCAGATACTGTAAAGAACCCTGTACCCAACGAGAGTTTAGAATTTTCACTACCTCGTACTCCAACTCACCCTGGAAGATAAGTGGAGCAGGGGGAGGCGACGGGGACACCAGTGGCACATACCTTTTCAGTAGAGACTTATGAAATACACAATGAATATGAAGAGACGTAGGCAGTTTCAACCTGAAGGTAACAGGATTAATAACCTCTACAATAGTACATGGTCCAATGTATTTAGGTGCCAGTTTACCGGACTGCACTCTTAACCTTAGATTCCTAGGAGATAACCAGACCTTTTCCCCTACTACATATTGATGGCCAGGTATGTGTCTTTTATTAGCATGTTTTTGGTGTTGTTCTTGGGCTTTAACCAAGCTCTGATGAGCTTGGGCCCAAACTGTGCACAGTTTGGAGAATATGATTGAGCGGCGTGAGTAGAGGAATACCTAGGGTTAAAACCAAAATTACAAAAGAATGGTGACATCTCAAGTGAGCGCTGTTCATGATTATTTAAGGGGAATTTGGCTAGAGATGTAAAGTCCCTCCATTTGTCCTGGGCATTAGCCACAAAACACCTCAGAAATTGCTCTAGAGACTGATTAACCCTCTCGGTTTGTCCATTCATCTGTGGATGGAAGGCAGACGAGAAGGACAAAGAGATACCAAACTTTTCACAGAATTCTTTCCAAAATTTCACGACAAACTAAACACCCCTGTCGGAGACAACATTTTCAGGAATGCCATGCAAGCGCAAAATATGATTAATAAACAGCGTTGCCAAAGTACGAGCATTTGGTAGTTTAGACAGAGGAATAAGATGGCACATCTTAGAAAATCTATCCACAACTACCCAATTGGCAGTTTTTCCCCTGGACAGGGGCATGTCAGTAATGAAGTCCATCGAGATATGTGTCCATGGTCTAGTATGCACCGGTAGAGGACATAATAACCCTTCAAGTGGCCTTCGAGGGACCTTGGACCTAGCACAGGTCTCACACGCATAAACAAAATCTTTCACATCTCGAGCCCAGGAAGGCTACCAATAGTGGCGCGAGAGCAAGAACCTGGTTCCTGCCACCCCTGGGTGCCCAGCCAACACAGAGCTGTGATTCTCCTCCAAGACCCGGAGACGAAGATTCGGAGGTATAAACAACAGAGGGTCCGGAGTATTCCGGGGTGCCAGGGACTGAGACTCCGCGATCTGAGTCACCAGGTCCTGCTGTAGGACTGACACCACAAAACCGGGTTTTAAAATCGTATCGGGCTGGTTCCTGAGAGAATTTTCGATGTCAAAACTACAAGACAGGGCGCCCGCCTTGACATTTTTGGAACCAGGCCGATACGTGATCTCAAAGTTAAACCTAGAGAAAAACAAGTCCCACCTAGCCTGACGTGGGGTGAGATGTTTAGCACTGTCTAAGTACACCAGGTTTTTATGGTCAGTAAGCACAACCACCTTATGTTTGGCACCCTCCAGGAATTGCCTCCACTCATCAAACGCCATCTTAATAGCCAGTAATTCTCTATTGCCAATATCATAATTACATTCGGCTTGGGAGAACTTCCTGGAAAAGTAAGCAACAGGACGAAGTGTTAGACCCTGGGATAATACCGCTCCTACCCCCACCTCAGATGCGTCTGCCTCCACTACGAAAGGATGCTCAAAATCAAGCTGAGCCAGCACTGGAGCCTCTGAGAAACATTGCCGAAGTGTATTGAATGCCGTAACAGCTTCTGGGGACCAGTTGACTAAGTCCGCCCCCTTTCTAGTCAAATCCGTAAGGGGTTTAGCTGCCAGTGAGAAGTCTTTGATAAACTTGCGATAGTAATTGGTGAATCCCAAAAACCTTTGCTGGGCCTTCAGGGTATTGGGTCGCTCCCAGTTTTTAATGGCAGTAACCTTAAGGGGGTCCATACTAAACGAGTTTGGGGTAATATAGTAACCCAGAAACGAGACTTCCTGGATACCGAACTAGCATTTCGATAGCTTGGCACACAGATTATTTTCCCTCAGAAGCGCCATTACTGTACATACATGTAATATGTGAGAAGCCCAATCGGGGGAAAATATCAAAATATAGTCCAAATACACAACAAGAAACTAACCCAAATGCTCACGAAATATATCATTCACAAAGTATAACAAGATATTCGAGGCATAACATATTCTCCAGTGCTGCTCCAGTAACATTGACTGGACACTTGAGCAGCAAGGGACAAACCTCTAAAGCTGAAAAAAACTTGGAATTAACATAATTAGCTGAGAACCCTAGCTGAGTATCCGGGCATACCCTGAAACATTTTTCTTCCCCAACACAAGAGAAATTGGCAACAGCAATTTGTTCTTTTGGGTGAAGGTTTCCTCTGCGCCTGAGTGACCCCCTCAGGCGCTGAAGTATTTCTGGCGGTGGTCCTGGCCTGGAAGGACATTTCCGAATACGATGTCCCGCTTTCCCACAATATAGGCATAGGTTGTTCTGCAGGCGGTGTGCTTGTCTGACCCTAGCATCGGTGGAGTCTACCTGCATAGGCTCCTCTGAAATGGGTAAAACAGGAGGAGAAGGCTGGAGACAGTGAGGTTCTGGGATGGTCTGAGGTACCTCTCTTTCGCTGCCTGTCCCTGAAACGTCAGTCGACTCGGATGGCTAAAGTCATACTCTCCTCGAGCGAGTCAGGGTAAGCCACCAGCATATCCTTCAACCGGTCACTCAGCCCTACACGGAACTGAAAGCGGAGGGCAGCATCATTCCAAGTGGAGAGGCCACTCCACTGCCTAAACTCTGAACAGTACTCCTCCACTCGACGTCTGTCCTGTCTCAATCCTGTCAACTGACGCTCTGCATTGGCTGCACTGTAAGGGTCATCGTAAAGCAGCCCTAATGCCAAAAAGAATTGGTCTACGGTCAGCAGTTCAGGAGAGTCAGGCGGAAATGAGAAGGCCCACTCCTGTGGTGGCCCTTGGAGAAGGGACATAACTATGCCTAACTTCTGGGTCTCATCACCCGAGGAGCGGGGACGTAACTTGAAAAATAACTTACAAGCCTTCCAGAATGCACAAAATTTTTTCCTGTCCCCTGTGAACTTATCTAGGAGCTGGACGGGCGGCTCAGGAGGTGCTGGGGAGGTCACAGTAAGTTGTCGGGGGGTCGTCTACTGATCCTGGACCCTTACAGCTAGCTCCTGGATAATGGTATTGAGCCGCTGCATTTGGTCCACTATATTAGTCATGGCAGTCCTGTTGACCATGAGGCAAACAACAGTTTGGGGCTGGCTATTCTGTCAGGACAGGGAGGTACAGACACGACAAGACAGTGGGCCATAGGTCTGAACCCACCCACTGTCCCTGCCTTCTTGCCTCAGTCAGTTCTAGGCAGCCGTGGACAACCACGATGACGTTCCCTGCGATAAATACCTGCACACAGAACAAGACGAACAAACAAACACAAAAGAATAGTCGAACAGGCCGGGTCAAAATCCAAACAGGAAGCGCAGTACAAAATCAGCAAGCAAACGGATAGTCAGATAGTCAGGCAGGAGGTCAGGTAACAAGTCAAGCAAAACAGAGGGATTAGGAGCAGGGATCGCAGGAGTAGAAAGGGGAAACTGGGACCAGGAAGTTAACCTAATAGCCAGTGCTGGAACTCTGCCTCAGCTTTGTTTTTGCTGACCAAGAGCCTGGTCCGGATCCCCATTGGACCAGCGCTCTGAGCTTCCAGGTAGCAGACAGGCAGAGGAACCCGTCAATCACACAGACAACACAGGTGCATTATCAAGTTCAGCAGCTTCTCAGCTTAACTCCTGTATTGCCGGAAGCTGAGAAGCATTTGGGTGTGGCACACAGAAACAAACACCAGGCCCAGTTCACACCAGGAACTACACATTCCTGACAGGAAGGGCCATTTATTTTGGCCCTCCCCAGCCTAATAATACCAGCCTGCTGCCGCCCAGTCCAGGAGCACCAATTTTTGAAGCTTGGGGACTACTGGCACCCGGCTCTTCCCAGTACCCCTGGTGGCATTGGGTACTGGGGTAAAAATGGGGGGGTTAGTGTTAGCCATTTTACCGGCTAACACTTAGTCCCAACTTAGTAATGGATTCCGTCTATCAGACAGCTTTCACTACTTAGCGTGTAAAGTAATGAAAGAAAACACAACACATCTAGAAAAAATTTTTATTAAAATAAAAACACCCCCACATCCCTCATTGACCATTTTATTGAACGTTAAAGTCCGCCAGTCACTGACGTAGTCCAAACATATCTGCCATAATTCTCTGCATACTGGTATCTGAAAAACAAAAAGAAAAAAAAACACAAGCAAAAATAAATAATAACTAAGGGGTTAAGTCCCTGGGGGCCAGACTGTAACTCCCATGCTCATGCTGGAGGTCACCCAGCTTTCCCAGTATCCTGTAAGGTTAACCCTTACAGGATTCTGGGAAAGCTGGGTGACCTTTAGCATTGGTGTGGGAGTTACAGTCTGGCTCCCATGGACTTAACCCCCTGGGAGTCAGATGCAGTGTCACAACAGTCTGACTCCCAGGGGGTTAAAGTGACTGTACCACCAGGTCCAGGCTGAAGCACTAGAGGCGGGCCGACCCACCCTTAGTGGGAAGAAACCCCAGCCCCTCCATGATGTGGCTCCATTAGAATCAATGGAACCCTATCATAAAGGGGCTAGGGTTTCCTCCCACTAAGGGTGGGTCGGCCCGCCTCCAGTGCTTCAGCCTGGGCCTGGTGGTACAGTCACTTTAAGTCCCTGGGAGCCAGACTGTAACTCCCATGCCCATGCTGGAGGTCACCCAGCTTTCCCAGGATCCTGTAAGGGTTAAATACTCAACTGCCATAAGGCCCAAATCGTGGTCATTTGAGGTACTGTATATAGTGCCTCGACATCAATACTATGCAGCAGACATCCTTCCTCCAGTATCAAACCATTCAGCCTCCTAAGAGGATCCGTCGTATCTCTCACATACAACGGTAAGGAGGTCACCAATGTTTTGAGAAATGTTCCCAACCCCTGACACAATTGGCTGCCCTTCTAAAGGCACTGTGCCCTTGTGCACTTTGGGCAGTGCATAAAAGGTGGCCAATACCGGGAATCTGGGCACCAGTAATTTACTTTCATGATCCGTGATAAGGCGGTTGTTTTTTGCCTCCTGGATTAATATTTTAAATTCGGACAAGGAGGACTCTGTGGAGTCATTGCGTAGGATCTCATAATTGGTCTCATTAAGTAATCACCTCCTAGAGGTGCTCTAGGACTTTTGTTGTAAGGAATTAATAGGGACAGACCAAAGGGTAGATCGGGGTAGGGGTCGCCCTTTTAAGGGCGAGTGCTCCATAGACCCTGAGCGAGGAGGGTTAGTTCACACACTACCCTATAGGGTTTGATAGGGTTATTTCATTGTGCCCTGTACCCTTTGTTTTATTTAAGGGTGAAGTCAACTGCCCTACCAACACCAGAGTACAGAACCATATGAAAAATATCAGAGGGATAAGACCTTTTGATCATGACAATTATTGTATGTGGATCATCTAGTGTGTAATAGGAGGATTTTTGTTTGTTTGTGTTGGCTCCTTGTTAGTTTACACTTGATGTTTTGTGGGCACTGTTTGTAACAGAGCCTAGCAAACCCTGAAGCTCCCCCTGTCCCCCACAGCACAGCGTGTCAGAGGGGCCCCTCGGCTGGTACCTCAGAGGACGTAGACAGAGGTAGTGGAGGAAGAGGGTGTCAACCATAGACAATTAAAAAGTGTGACTTGTCAATGTAACTCAAGTCACGATGATTGTAGGACAACTCTGCCCAGGGAAGCAGACTTGACTAGTGATGAGCGAACAGTAAAATTTTTGAGTTCAAGTCGAACCTCGAACAGTAGTGGTGTTCGGTTCGAGGTTCGACTCGAACTTGAACCTCATCAAAGTCAATGGGAGATGTTCGAGTTAATTTTTATACCTAGACAGGTGAGGAGTAGAGATGAGTGAATCGGTTCGGCCAGTATGGGATCCGGTTCGGATTTTTCCAAAAGTCCGAGTCCGCTCCGGATTTTTTTTTTCTTGCTTTCTAAAATGGCAGGCGCCATTTTAGAAAGCAGGAAGTGTTTCGGGCGGGAAAAACGCTTTCCCATGATGCCCGAAACACATCCAATCAGCAGGGATCTTGCACTAGCCCACCCCCTGTGTGACGTCGGTATTGCTTTAAGAGGAGCGGTCACATGACCGCACGACGCAGTCTGCAGACAGAGAGAGAGGAAGGAGACTGTTAGCAGTGCACAGAGCTCGTCAGTGACAAAACGCTGCTGCTGCTGTACTGACTACTGAAAAGATATTGTACAAAAGCAAAGACCAAAAGATTATTAGGAAAGCGGAGAGGAGAAACATATAGTGATTGAGAGAGAAAAATAGAGAGTGCGAAAGATAGATAGATTAGGCATAGGAGAGCAAAGAGTGCTCAGAACAAAAACGTGCTCTACAGATATACAAGTACTATACTGTCACCCTTGCGAGAGTGTATATGACATAGGTGTTATCCTGAGGCACGAATATACCTTGTGCATGTGTGTAGAATAAAACTTTTAAAGAGTTCTACAGATATCAATTCCAAGTACAATAGTTGAATCCTTGTGAGAGTGTATATGACATACGTGTTATCCTAAGACACAAATATACCTTGTGCATGGGTGTAGAATAAAACTCTAAAAAAAAGTGCTATACAGATATACAAGTACTGTAGTTGGACCCTTTTTCCTGCATAGACCCTGTAATGGTGAATTTCCTGCATAGACCCTGTAATGGTGAATATTGAAGTCTAAAAAAATAATGATGTTCCTGACATGTAGAGCCCTAAATTCATCCAAATACACTACCCCCGTATCATATAGATGCTTTAAACTATGAAATCCGAAGAAATCCGAAATTCGGTCGAACCGAACTTTTCAAAAAAATCCGGAAGTCCGGTCGGAACTAACTTTTGAAAAGTTCGCTCATCTCTAGTGAGGAGAAGCTGGAATTAACATCCAGAAGAAAAAACTGGATACATGAAACAACTTAGTTAAGAAAATTTGGCTCTAAGAATGACAGAAAAAAAACACTAAGAGGGTAAAATAGCAGAGTGACAAAGCATAGTTGAGGTAGCATAGTTGAGGTAGCACAGTTGAGGCGGCAGTGACGTAGCACAGTTAAGGTACTAAGGTATTTACATAGCATAGTCGAGGTAGTAAGGTAGTGATGTAGCAGAAATGATGTAGCAGTATTGAGTCGGCAGTGATGTAGCAGAGTTGAGGTGGCAGTGACAAAGCACAGTTGAGGTAGTAAGGTATTGACACAGCAGATTTGAAGTAGTAAGGAAATGATGTAGCAGAGTTGATGTAGCAGAGTTGAGTTGGCAGAGATGTAGCAGGGTTGAGTAGGCAGTGACGGAGCACAGTTGAGGTAGTAAGGTATTGACATAGAGTCGAGGAAGTAAGGTAGAGATGTAGCAGAGTTGATGTAGCAGAGTTGAGTCAGTAGAGATGTAGCAGGGTTGAGTAGGCATTGATGTAGCAGAGTTGAGGCGGCAATGACGTATCACAGTTGAGGTAGTAAGGTATTGACATAGCAGAGTCGAGGTAGTAAGGTACTGATGTAGCAGTGTTGACGTAGCAGAGTTGAGTCGGCAGTGATGTAGCAGAATTGAGGCGGCAGTGACTTAGCACAGTTGAGGTAGTAAGGTATTGATATAGCAGAGTCGAGATAGTAAGGTAGTGATGTAGCAGAGTTGAGTCGGTAGTGACGAAGCACAGTTGAGCACCAACTTACATCCACAAATTGGATCAACCTTACAGCCTTGGCGCAGGAATAGGGACTCTTGTTGCTAATAAAAGCACCACTTTATTGCACACTCTGATAAAATGTACAGTAGAAATGAGCTACGTGTTTCAACGCCGATCTGGCGTCTTTCTCAAGCTCATAAAAACTTCTGCTGTTTTCCACATCTATATATATATATATATATATATATATATATATATATCCATTAAAAGGTTGTAGCTAAAAACTGCCATAACATTACAATCAAAATCCGGCATGGATCCAACAGTAACATTGCTTGCTGTCACTGAATAGAAACACCCAGTAACCTTTTTTGCTGTCAATGAATGGAAACACCCAGTTTTTAATCTGCATGCTATTCTTCCCTATTGTTTCTGTTTAGTGACAGCAAACAAGGTTACTGGGTGTTTGCATTTAGTGACAGCAAACTAGGTTACTGGGTTTTTGCATTCAGTGACAGCAAACACGGTCACTGGGTGTTTCCACTTAGTGACAGAAAACAAGGCTACTGGGTGTTTCCATTTATTGACAGCAAACAAGAGTACTGGGTGTTTCCATTCATTGACAGCAAACAAGGTTACTGGGTGTTTTCATTCAGTGATAGCAAGCAATGTTACTGTGTGTTTCCATTCAGTGACAGCAAACAAGGCTCCTGGGTGTTTTCAATCAGTGACAGCAAACAAGGTTACTGGGTGTTCCCATTCACAGGGGGGTTTCATTTAGTGACAACAAACAAGGTTACTGGGTGTTTGCATTCAGTGGCAGCAAACTAAGTTACTGGGTGTTTGCATTCAGGGCAGCAAACACAGTCGCTGGGTGTTTTCAATCAGTGACAGCAAACAAGGTTACTGGGTGTTCCCATTCACAGGGGGTTTTCATTCAGTGACAACAAACAAGGTTACTGGGTGTTTGCATTCAGTGACAGCAAACTAGGTTACTGGGTTTTTGCATTCAGTGATAGCAAACAAGGACACTGGGTGTTTCCATTTATTGACAGCAAACAAGGCTACTGGGTGTTTCCATTCATTGACAGCAAACAAGAGTACTGGGTGTTTCCATTCATTGACAGCAAACAAGGTTACTGGGTGTTTCCATTCAGTGACAGCAAGCAATGTTACTGTGTGTTTCCATTCAGTGACAGCAAACAAGGCTACTGGATGTTTTCAATCAGTGACAGCAAACAAGGTTACTGGGTGTTCCCATTCACAGGGGGGTTTCTTTCAGTGACAGCAAACAAAGCTACTATGGGAATATCCATTTGAGCCACGGGGGAGCTCTCGTTGTGATACAGTACTTGGGAAGGTCTGACCAGCTGTAGTATAAGAACCTTGAGTATGTTTGTTGATTTTTAGCAATTTTATAAATAGTGTTTGATCCATGCCAGATGTCAAGAATCCCTATTCCTGCGCCAAGGCTGTAAGGTTTGATCAATTGGTGTATGTAAGTTGTGGTGTACTTTAGGTAATTGCATTGTGACGGATGACAATTGCAGGATCACAAGCTGTGCTGCGGTACTTCTGTTCAATACAAATGCTTCATAGAGTTGTGCCTAGTTCAGCACAACCTAACCAGGTTAGTTTCCATTTAATGAATGTCACCTGTTGCTTGATCCACTGAAGATACTACACTATAGTGCGCCTCTGTTTTTTGTATGTTTGTCTATCTGTTTGTCTATCTGTAGCACAGTTGAGGTAGTAAGGTATTGACATAGCAGATTCGAGGTAGTAAGGTAGTGATGTAGCAGAGTTGAGTCGGCAGTGATGTAGCAGAGTTGAGGCGGCAGTAACGTAGCAGAGTTTTTCCAGTAGTGACGTAGCAGAGTTGAGGCAGCAGTGACGCCAGTTGTAGGTCACTCAGCTTTCCTAGCATGTTGTATAGTAGTCAGTATAATGGAGGTCTCTCAGCTTTCCCAGCATCTTGTATAATGGAGGTCACCCAGCTTTCCCAGCATCTTGTATAGAAGGCAGTATAATGGAGGTCACCCAGCTTTGTTAGTATCTTGTATAGTAGTCAGTATAATGGAGGTCACCTAGCTTTCACAGCATCTTGTATAGTAGGCAGTATAATGGAGGTCACCCAGCTTTGCTAGCCCTAGCATCTTGTTTAGCAGTAAGTATATTGGTGGTCACCCAGCTTTCCTAACATCTTGTATAATAGGCAGTATAATGGGGGTCGCCCAGCTTTCCTAGCATCTTGTATAGTAGTCAGTATTATGGCGGTCACCCAGATTTGCTAGCATCTTGTATAGCAGTCAGTATATGGAGGTCACCCAGCTTTCCTAGCATCTTGTTTAGTAGTCAGTATAATGGCGGTCACCCAGCTTTCCTAGCATCTTGTATAGTAGTCACTATTATATGGGCGGTCACCCAGCATTCCAAGCATCATGTATAGTAGTCAGTATAATGGCAGTCACCCAGCTTTCCTAGCATCTTGTATAGTAGTCAGTATGATGGAGGTCACCCAGCTTTCCTAACATCTTGTATAGTAGTCAGTATAATGGAGGTCACTGAGCTTTCCTAGCATCTTGTATAGTAGTCAGTATAATGGAGGTGTCTCAGCTTTCCCAGCATCTTGTATAATGGAGTTCACCCAGCTTTCACAGCATCTTGTATAGTTGTCAGTATAATGGCGGTCACCCAGCTTTTCTAGCATCATGTATAGTAGTCAGTATAATGGCGGTCACCCAGCTTTCCTAGCATCATGTATAGTAGGCAGTACAATGGAGGTCATCCAGCTTTCCTAGCATCTTGTATAGTAGTCAGTATAATGGCGGTCACCCAGCCTTCCTAGCATCTTGTATAGTAGTCAGTATAATGGCGGTCACCCAGGTTTGCTAGCATCATGTATAGTAGGCAGTACAATGGTGGTCACCCAGCTTTCCTAGCATCTTGTATAGTACGCAGTATAATGGAGATCACCCAGCTTTCCTAGCATCATGTATAGTAGTCAGTATAAAGGCGGTCCCACAGCTTTCCTAGCATCATGTATAGTAGGCAGTACAATGGCGGTCATCCAGCTTTCCTAGCATCTTGTATAGTTCGCAGTATAATGGCGGTCACCCAGCCTTCCTAGCATCTTGTATAGTAGTCAGTATAATGGCGGTCACCCAGGTTTGCTAGCATCATGTATAGTAGGCAGTACAATGGCGGTCACCAAGCATTCCTAGCATCTTGTATAGTACGCAGTGTAATGGAGGTCACCCAGCTTTCCTAGCATCATGTATAGTAGTCAGTACAATGGCGGTCACCCAGCTTTCCTAGCATCTTGTATAGTACGCAGTAAAATGGAGGTCACCCAGCTTTCCGAGCATCTTACATAGTTAAATAGTTAATACGGTTAAAGGAAGACCCATGTCCATCAAGCTCAACCAAGGAGGGTTTGGATGCAGGGAAGGGGGGTATACAAGGAGGCGATAGATGCAGGGAAGGGGGACAGATGATGATAGGTTCTATTCATATGCATTTATATTATTTTGGTCTAAGAACTTATCTTAGCCTGTTTTGAAGCCCTCTAGTGTTTTTGCTGTGACCAGATCCTGGGTTAGACTGTTCCACAGATTCACAGTTCTCATTGTAAAGAAGGCTTGTCACCTCCGGAGATCGAACCTTTTTTTCTCCAGGCGGAGGCAGTGCCCCCTTGTCCTTTGAGGGTGTTTTACCTGGAACATTTTTTTCCCCATATTTCTTGTAGGGGCCATTTATATATTTAAATAAATTAATCATATCTCCCCTTAAACGTCTCTTCACCAGACTAAACAAATTTAATTCTTTTAATCTTCCTCATAACTAAGATGCTCCATTCCCCGTATTAGTTTAGTTGCCTGTCTTTGTACCCTCTCCAGCTCTAGAACGTCCTTTTTATGAATCGGGTTCCAAAACTGGACAGCATACTCCAGATGAGGCCGCACCAAAGCTTTATAAAGCGGTAATATTATATCCCTGTCCTGAGTCCATGCCTGTTTAATGCATGACAATATCCTGCTGGCCTTAGAAGCCGCTGACTGACGTTGTGTACTGTTCTGTAGTCTATTATCTACACGTACACCCAGATGCTTTTCTATTAGAGACTCTCCCAGAGTAACTACCCCTAGGACATATGATGCATGCGGGTTATTAGTACCCAGGTGCATAACTTTACATTTATCCACATTGAACCTCATTTGCCAAGTGGACGCCCAAACACTCAGTCTAAGTCATCCTGTAACATCTGCACATTTTCCATAGACTGTACTGTACTACAAAGCTTAGTGTCATCTGCAAAGACAGAAACATTGCTGTTAATACCATTCTCAATATCATTACTAAACAAGTTAAACAGAAGGGGGCCCAGTACTGACCCTTGGGGTATGCCGCTTATTACCGGGGACCATTGGGAGTAGGAATCATTGACCACCACTCTCTGGGTAAGATATTAAGCCAGTTTTCAATCCAGTTGCAAACTAAACTTTCCAAACCCATAGACCTTAACTTACCCATCAGACGTCCATGAGGAACTGTGTCAAACGCTTTTGCAAAATCCAGGTACACGATATCCACAGCCGCCCCTTCATCCAGGCTTCTACTTACCTCTTCATAAAAACATATCAGGTTGGTTTCACAGCTTCTATTCTTAGTAAAACCATGCTGGTTATAACTTATAATACTATTAGCCACTAAATATTCCTGGATGTAGTCCCTTATAAGCCTCTCAAATAGTTTCCCCACAATGGACGTTAAGCTTACAGGTCTATCTTACAGGTCAGGTGTATACAAGTCCTGGAGCCCTTTTTGAAGATCGGCACTACATTTGCCTTACGCCAGTCCCTCTGCACAATACCAGTCAGCAAAGAATCACTGAATACATCATACAAGGGTAAAGAGATTACAGAGCTGAGTTTCCTAAGAACTCTGGGGTGTAATCCATCAGGCCCTGGAGCTTTGGTTGGATTGAGTTTATTTAATTTATCTTGGACCCTATCTATAATAAGCCAGTTCAGTACATTACACGTGTTTGTAGCACTGGCCCTGCCCACCTCAGCACTGGCCCCGCCCACCTCAGCTCCTCAGGAGTAGTTGTACTTTGTAATGGCGTCTTTCATTCTACCATAACGTGTTATGGAACCCCAAAATTATTATTTATGAAGATATAAATTTGTGAAATTGTAAAAAAGAATACAATATGATAACGTAATGCACTATACGGTAAAAGCGACATGATACCATTATTCTATAGGTCAGCCTGAACACAATCATATGCAGGTTTACACAGATTCTCTAATGTTATATATATATTTTTTTAATGAAATCTTTTTTTTTTGCAAATAATTATTAATAAAATGGGCCTATTGTGTCGCTTATAACAGTTTTATTTTTTCACCTATGGGGCTGTATGGGGTGTCATTTTTTCCACCATGAACTCTAGTTTTTATTAATACCATATTTGTAAAGATCGGATGTTCTGATCACTTTTTATTAACTTATATATAACTTATTTATATACAATGTAAAAAAAAATAGGTCCTCACACTTTTTTCGCTCTTTTCGTTTACGTCGTTCGCTGTTAGTGATGACGTTAGTTATATTTTATTAGATCGCAAAATTACGCACGCTAAGGTATATTATATGTTTATTTATTTATTTTTATATGTTTTATTTATATAATGGGAAAGGGGGGTGATTTGAACTTTTATTCGGGGAGGGGCCTTGAGGTTGTGTAATAATATTTTTTTACTTTTTTTTACACATTTTAAGTCCCTTTGGGGGACTTTTACATACATTTGTTCGATTTAATACACTGGTCATTGGAATGCCATAGGCATAGCATTGATCAGTGTGATAGGCTATCTGCTCATTGAGCCTGCCTGTGCGGGCTCAGTGAGCAGATCGCTGATCGGACCGCGCGGAGGCAGGTGAAAGACCTCCAGCAGTCCGTTACAACAATCGGGACCCCCTCAGTCTCACTGCTGGGGTCTCGATCGTTGACAGGTGACTCCCCCTGTCACTTACACTTAAAAGCCGCGGTCGCCGAGGTCACCCAGCTTTCCTAGCATCTTGTATAGTAGTCAGTATAATGGAGGTCACCCAGCTTTGATATTGGAAAGATGGAAAGCTATGGGTGGGCTATTTATTAATACATAAAAAAATTTTTGGGGGGGGATACCCCTGTGAAAATTACACTTTTTGCCATTGAGAGATTTAGCAACAGAGACAACTCTATTTCCTGGATATATATCTGTATGACAATAATACACGGTAAATAGATCTATATGACAATAATACACTGTATATTTAAATGGTACTTCACCCCCAAAAAAGTGACAAAAATGAACTTTTAACTAAGTAACTCCTATGTATGATTGATAGATGCATATGATAGATGGGAAGACGTTTTTTATACTATTATTCAGCAATAAAAACTGACAAAAATGGACTTTTGGGCTTATCTAACTAAGTCTACGCTTCTCCCTAAATCCCTGAGCTTGTGCCTAAGTCCCTGAGCTTGTCCCTAAGTCTCTAAGCTTGCTAAACACCCCACTAACTAACTAACTAACTAACTAAGCTAAATAGCAGCATGCAAGCAGACAGACAGAGAGCAGTCTGTACAGCACAGTGAGTGAGCAGAAATTGGCACCCAGAACACTACACCTCAGCAATGACATTTCTGACACTTCTATGTGCTCTGCCCTGATTGGCTGGCAAAAAGGGGCTTGAACTTGAACTCAAACTCGAACACTAGCTCGAACGAACAGTAAAAAGTTCGGTTGAGTTTGAGTTCGAGAAAATGGAGATGTTTGACTCAAACGTAACTCTTCTCAAACAGTTTGAAGGTTCGAAGGGGAAGGTTAGTGACAAAGTTCCTTGCAATATGGGTCCACAAAGTCCTTGACATCCTTGAATAGGCTTGGTCACCAAAAGTGACAGGAAATCATCTGCCCGCTTTTATGGACCCCAGGATGCCCAGCAATCAAAGAAGAATGACCCCACTAAAGAACTCTCCTTCTGAGAGCAGGGTGTAAATAAGTCTTACTGGGAGGAACACTGCAAAATTAATATGGCCACAGGAAGCAGACGCTCAGGTGGGATAATGTGATGAGAAGGGTCTTTTTGGATGCTTCTAGAAGATAGTGCCACTCTTCAAGAGCCAACGTAATCGACAGTAGTTTTCAATCTCCTATGGAATAATTTCTCTCGGTCAGGGAAAATGTCTTTGAAAAGAAGCCGCATGTTCGAGTTTTCCCAGATGAATCTCTCTGAGTGAGGACAGCTCCAGCACCCACAGAGGAGGCATCCACCTCCAGGGAGAACAGTTTGAGGCTATGTTCACACTATGTATCTGTGCGGCTGTATTTTTTATGCGGCTGGAAATGTGCGGCTGAAACTACGGCTGTGGGAAAAAATAGACATGCGGCTGAAAACATACGGTCATTTACTTGGAAATCTGGTTCAACTAAAAATAACAAATAAAATCTTTAGAAAGTGATGGAAACACATCTGGATGCATCTGGGAAAGCAGGGAACACAGTTTACATGAATTGCTATTACCGGGGTTTGCGATCCTCTGCAGTAATGCCGATGTCTCTCATGGTTAATATATTGAATTAATAAAACACATTTTCGTTGTAATAAAGTCCCTTTCGTTGTTCAATAATTAAATTTAAACGAATCCATCATTTTGCAATTAAATATACTGTTAAAATAAATATATATATAAATAAATATATATTTATATATATATTCATTGCACAATGATGGATTCGTTTAAATTAATAATTGAACAACGAAAACTGATTTTATTACAATGAAATGTGTTTTATTAATTAAATATTAATTAGTACAGGAAGCTCCATTAAGCAGGTAATTCATATTGCCGTCAATAGAGCATTCTGTACTAATCATCACTTTACTTTAATGAAAACATCAAATATTTCTTCTAATTATGTTATCACAATAGCATTGTTAGAAGAAACATTTTGAATTATATGTGCACTCAGCTGATTGGCTGATCGGCTGAGCGCACATATAAAAGAGCCGGTCCGCAGTACAGTGACTTCATTGTGCTGCGGACCAGCGAAGAGGACACATCCGGGTGAGTATAAAGCTCTCCCCACCCCCTCCCCTGCACTGCACCCCTCCCAGCAAGGAAGGGGGGTCACTTAACCCCTTCCTTGCTGGGATGGGTGCAGTCTGACATCAGTCTGGCCCCCAAGGGGTTAAGGGGGATGCAATACATCCTCCCTTAACCCCTTGGGGGCCAGACTGTAAGCAGCGATCTGTAAAGATGCTGCATACTGTAAGGTGCACAACACCGCTCACAATGATGGGTGTTGTGCTCCTGTTTGTGTATTTTTAGTGTGTTTCTCCCTTTTTGTTTTTCAGATATCGGTATCCTGTGGATTACGTTGGATTCGGTGGACTACGTCGATGACCAGCGGTTGTTTGGTGTGTTTTTTTAATAAAATGGTCAATGAGGGGTGTGGGGC
>NW_027208808.1:0-44789 GCF_027789765.1 Dendropsophus ebraccatus
CAGACTGAACAGGCAGACTGCTGTTACAGGAGGCGGTCCAGACTACAAAGCCACACTGCTGTTACAGAAGGAGATCCAGACTGAACAGGCAGACTGCTGTTACAGGAAGCGGTCCAGACTGCACAACCACACTGCTGTTACAGAAGGCAGTTTAGATTGAACAGCCAGACTGCTGTTACAGGAGGCGGTCCAGACTGAACAGGCAGACTGCTGTTACAGAAATCAGTCCAGACTGAACAGCCAGACTGCTGTTACAGGAGGCGGTCCAGACTGAACAGGCAGACTGCTGTTACAGAAGGCAGTCCAGACTGAACAGCCAGACTGCTGTTACAGGAGGCGGTCCAGACTGAACAGGCAGACTGCTGTTACAGAAGGCAGGCCAGACTGAACAGCCAGACTGCTGTTACAGGAGGCAATCCAGACTATACAGCCAGGCTGCTGTTACAGGAGGCAGTCCAGACTGAACAGGCAGACTGCTGTTACAGAAGGTGGTCCAGACTGCACAACCACACCGCTGTTACAGAAGGCAGTCCAGACTGAACAGGCAGACTGCTGTTACAGAAGGTGGTCCAGATTGCACAACCACACCGCTGTTACAGAAGGCAGTCCAGACTGAACAGGCAGACTGCTGTTACAGGAGGCGGTCCAGACTACAAAGCCACACTGCTGTTACAGAAGAGATCCAGACTGAACAGGCAGACTGCTGTTACAGGAAGCGGTCCAGACTGCACAACCACACTGCTGTTACAGAAGGCAGTTTAGATTGAACAGCCAGACTGCTGTTACAGGAGGCGGTCCAGACTGAACAGGCAGACTGCTGTTACAGAAGGCAGTCCAGACTGAACAGCCAGACTGCTGTTACAGGAGGCGGTCCAGACTGAACAGGCAGACTGCTGTTACAGAAGGCAGTCCAGACTGAACAGCCAGGCTGCTGTTACAGGAGGCAATCCAGACTATACAGCCAGGCTGCTGTTACAGGAGGCAGTCCAGACTGAACAGGCAGACTGCTGTTACAGAAGGTGGTCCAGACTGCACAACCACACCGCTGTTACAGAAGGCAGTCCAGACTGAACAGGCAGACTGCTGTTACAGAAGGTGGTCCAGATTGCACAACCACACCGCTGTTACAGAAGGCAGTCCAGACTGAACAGGCAGACTGCTGTTACATGAGGCGGTCCAGACTACAAAGCCACACTGCTGTTACAGAAGGAGATCCAGACTGAACAGGCAGACTGCTGTTACAGGAAGCGGTCCAGACTGCACAACCACACTGCTGTTACAGAAGGCAGTTTAGATTGAACAGCCAGACTGCTGTTACAGGAGGCGGTCCAGACTGAACAGGCAGACTGCTGTTACAGAAGGCAGTCCAGACTGAACAGCCAGACTGCTGTTACAGGAGGCGGTCCAGACTGAACAGGCAGACTGCTGTTACAGAAGGCAGTCCAGACTGAACAGCCAGGCTGCTGTTACAGGAGGCAATCCAGACTATACAGCCAGGCTGCTGTTACAGGAGGCAGTCCAGACTGAACAGGCAGACTGCTGTTACAGAAGGTGGTCCAGACTGCACAACCACACCGCTGTTACAGAAGGCAGTCCAGACTGAACAGGCAGACTGCTGTTACAGAAGGTGGTCCAGACTGCACAACCACACCGCTGTTACAGAAGGCAGTCCAGACTGAACAGGCAGACTGCTGTTACAGGAGGCGGTCCAGACTACAAAGCCACACTGCTGTTACAGGAGGAGATCCAGACTGAACAGGCAGACTGCTGTTACAGGAAGCGGTCCAGACTGCACAACCACACTGCTGTTACAGAAGGCAGTTTAGATTGAACAGCCAGACTGCTGTTACAGGAGGCGGTCCAGACTGAACAGGCAGACTGCTGTTACAGGAGGCAATCCAGACTATACAGCCAGGCTGCTGTTACAGGAGGCAGTCCAGACTATACAGCCAGACTGCTGTTACAGAAGGCAGTCCAGACTGAACAGGCAGACTGCTGTTACATAGGGCAGTACAGACTGAACAGGCAGACTGCTGTTACAGGAGGCAATCCAGACTATACAGCCAGAGTGCTGTGACAGGAGGCAGTCCAGACTGAACAGGCAGACTGCTGTTTCAGAAGGCAGTCCAGACTGAACAGCCAGAATGCTGTTACAGAAGACAGTCCAGACTGAACAGGCAGACTGCTGTTACAGGAGGCGGTCCAGACTGAACAGGCAGACTGCTGTTACAGGAGGTAGTCCAGACTATACAGCCAGACTGCTGTTACAGGAGGCAGTCCAGACTATATACAGCCAGACTGCTGTTACAGGAGGCAGTCCAGACTATATACAGCCAGACTGCTGTTACAGGAGGCGGTCCAGACTATACAGTCAGACTGCTGTTACAGGAGGCAATGCAGACTATACAGCCAGAGTGCTGTTACAGGAGGCAGTCCAGACTATACAGTCAGACTGCTGTTACAGGAGGCAATCCAGACTATACAGCCAGAGTGCTGTTACAGGAGGCAGTCCAGACTATACAGCCAGACTGCTGTTACAGAAGGCGATCCAGACTATACAGCCAGAGTGCTGTTACAGGAGGCGGTCCAGACTACATAGCCAGACTGCTGTTAATGATTGCTCTCAAACTATGCAGCTGGACTGCTGTTAAAGGGGGCTGTCTACATACTACACAACCTTACTGCTTTCAGGAGAGGACTATATAGGAAGCAAAACATTATTTTTTTTTACTTTTGCCAGCTATTAGTTAACAGATTTTTAAACTTAACATAAAATCATAGCTGAAGGATTCTGTCATTAGGTTTGTGCTTTAAATTTGCCATTTGTCATTTACATTATTATTTCTTTCCACATTTTCTATTAGCTGGTCATTTGGTTGTCATTCTGCTTTCCATTCTTATCTTCTCTTTTAGTTCTCTTCATTCCTATTATTACTTGAAATATGTACAGTATGTATTATTTAATCATGACATTTGAATACTGGCTTCAATAGTAGGCTATCATACTGTATTTTTGTTCTTATAACATTTTATATATTTTTTTTTGTTCAGTCTCAGGTCTTGTCCATTATTTCCCTGTTGACCTTTCATCTGACTTGTTTGAGATACTATTCCTCATGTATTATAATAATAATAATGTTATTACTACAGCTTTATTTTCTTTCATCATACATGCTGTGTATTTTTACATTAGTTTCAAGAGGAAGTATTACTTTTAAAGTGTATTATTTTTAGCCCCATCACATCAGTTTACGATTACTTCAAGGCCTACTTTTTTGTGATTTGTGAAAAGGGTAGAGTGCAAATTTAACAAAATGATGAAAGACATAAGTAATAGCTGGTTTCAGTTACTTTCAATCACTGGAGAGATGACTTTCTTTAAATGAAAAAGATATGTAATACTTCCACTTCAAACTGTGGGATTTCATGCAGTCATTTCATTCTGCTCCTAAGTCATATACCTGCAGTTATTTTTCTGACTGCTAAAATACAAATCTCCCTCATTTACATTTTGGATAATATATAATTGCTATATTGTTAATATTTTCTTTTGTTCAAGCTCTTATTTCTGTTTTTAAATACTTTCTTATTATCTTTATACTCTTATTCTCTTCCACTTGTTTTCATGCATCTGTCCTCTCACATTGTATAAATTCACATTTTCCTGTTATTGGTTTTAGCCACTTTTTCTTTCCCTTTTTTGTATTGAATTTACTGTAATTTTTGTAACTATATTACTATTACACATATTGCTGTATTTTTTTACCTTCTCGTTTAATGTTTAAAGGGGCACTAGCACAAACAAATTTAAAGTCAATATTACCTCCCCTCATCTGTGTAGTACTATGCATGTAAAGCAAATATTTTTTATGGTGAGGGTGTGTTCACACACCGTTTTTTAAAGTGATCATTATTTACGGTTGTTCTTATCAAAATACAGCCGTTATTTAAAAAAAACGTCAGTTTTATGGCTAATAAAGTGTGTGAACATAATTTAAGTTGTTTTGTCTGTAGGTGGTAACTTATTGTTAAACCTCCCACTGCTTTATCTGCAGTGGGGGCCTAACCATGTGGCAAAATCCCTTCTCTTTTGCAGACTGACCAATCTGATTTCTTTCTGTTTTAATTTGTGTTTGTCATTTCAAGATTTAGTGCTCCTTTGATTTCCTTTGTATTTCCCCTCACTATTCCATTGTCCTATAATTCAGTATTAGATCACATTCCACTGTTTCATACCCAGGTATTGCTTTTTATACCCCCTGCTTTTTTGTCTTGATTTGGATTTGCACCATACAGAGGATTGCCTTTTTTAACATGTTAATGAGGTTTACCTGCAATTTTTATCTTATTAACCTTCACCTTGTCTTGTGGTACTTTTTATTGTACTGTCCTGACACTGTAGCATCATCTCTTTGTTTCCTTACCCATCATCATTTATTTTTCTTACCATTTCCTACTTTTGTATTATATAATGGATCATTACGGAAAATATTAATTTTAGCTACTTGTGTTTTTTTTCTACCTTTAAGTTAACATTACTTTACCTTCTTGTATTTTAATTTTTATTTCACTTTTAGGCTATGTTTCCACGCCGTACTGATTAGCTCAGACAGCATGGAAACATAGCCTTAGAGTAAAACCCTTCTGTACGTACTTTTTAAAGTTCATTTTTGGGTCCTCATGCCATTGTCTTTAATAGATTTTTATTTTAACATTAGTTCCCCCTTAATTAAATCTATTAGGCTTCTTCTGCTTGGCTGCCCAGTTCTCATAATTACCTCTACCTGTTTTTTTCTTTCACGTATGTTTGATACCTTCATTTGGTCTCTTTGTTCACTTCCATTTTCTAATCACTTAGACTCTGCTTCACTCTCCTCACCTATGAGTCTTTCCTCACCCCTCAACCTATATGGTGTCATTTTCTTAGTTCTGAAAAAAAATGTTTCAACTGTAACTTACATTCTCCCGTTGATATCAAGTACCTTGATTCCATAAAACCCTTGGAGGGGCTAATCTTTGTGTTTCTGCTGGGTTCTGTTCAAACAATTTAAGTACTATATAATTATGGGGAATGTAAGATGAACGGATGTTATGTCCCTCAGATTGCCACTCAGCATCTCTCACATTATGTGAAATAGAGAGCTGCTCAGTGTTATATCTACTACCTTGTAGCCCCCATTAACCAGTTTCATTAGTTAACTGCCCTTCATGAGATGGGAGGAGGCTGCATGGGGCAGGGACTCACTAGGGTCAATTGGTGCATAAAAGTTCTACTCCTTCCTCTGAGAAATTTGAGGGGGAGCACAGCCACTTGGGCTTGCATGACCCCCCCAAGGGTGGAACCTCCTGTTATTTGGAGTCTTTTATTCATTTTACAGTAAAACGGATTTCCAAGGAGTGTGTCCGAAAACCCAACAAGAAATATGTAGGAAAGGAGGTATGTAATCCCAAGGTGTGTGGCAAGAACAAACACCCACCAAAAATTAGTGGGATCCGGACGAATTCAATTTAACAGGAAAGATGCGATATTAACCCTTCATTATAGAGGGCTGTTCAGGTGGTTGTTTTTATTTCACGGAAGGTAATCAAAAACTGATCAAACTATTTTGAGAAGACACAAAGTTGGCACAAATTAACTAGCACTATGACATTAGTATGAACATTGGCTGGAGGAATACGCAAACAACTACACATTTATTAAGCAAAAACCTAGATTTGACAGCAGTCAAACCACAAGTAGTTATTGATTCACACAAAAAATAAAATAAAAGGGAATGTACGGTAAATAATTTTATCAACACTCTTAAAAAGTATTTTTAGATTTATTGATTTCATGAATTGATTACAGTAGTGTTTTCTGTTAAGTCACACTGACTTAGATATAGGATATGTTCTTCCTTTCTAACGTTATAGCTTTTCTTTGGCCTCAACTCTCAACACTCATGCCAATAATAAAAGAAAAATCAAGAAGTTGTAATATACAATAACCTAATAATTATCCTACAACTTTATACCTAACTTCGCTTTAGCGGCTAGTATATTTGCAGTATTATAACCCATTGTTATTTTAATATTAAATTGATATAGCTTAGTTATTCCTTCCTTCCTTATGTCATATACAGCCTGTATTTTAATACAGTACCAATATTTAAATATGATCTGCAGCCAAGAAATTACCTTTACACAAATCTGATTAATTTCTATTGTCTATGGCACGTCTGAATGTTTGCACTTACACATGTAATTTCCTCACTCTTCAGAGTATCAGTATTTGTTGCAGACACATAGAGAAAGAAGTGATTTGACACTTACCATATTTTTCACTTTATAAGATGCACTTTTTTGAAAACATGTTGCTTATATGTGCCTGCTTCTTATATTTTGCAGACAGGGCAGTCTGGCTATGTCAGACTACTCTGACTGACTGCCCAATGGTTGGACAAAGCGTCTGATTCAGCGCTGAGCCAAACTGCTAAGTGATCTGTGCAGCTACTGATAGCCGCACAGTCCTCTTCTTTCTCCCGCTGGGCACCAATCAGTGGATCAGTGCCCAGAAAGAGAGGAATCTGGAGGTGATGGGAATCACATCCAGATTCCTACACGTAAAGCCCCATAGGAAACTGAGCTGAAAGACCTGCAGCGCCTTTAGTATTCTCACAGTCATGTGATTAGTCACATGACTGGTAGAAGGGCTCGCTATAGATACTGTAAGTATGGGGCAGTCTGTAATAAAATTGTGTCTCTGTATGTATGTAGCAGAGTTGTGTATGGTGATGCAGCAGAGGTGTGTCTGTCTCTGTAGATAGCAGAGCTGTCTGTGTCTGCCTGTATGTATGTAGTAGAGCTCTTTGTGTATGGTGATGTAGCAGAAGTATGTCTGTGTGGATGTATGTGGCAGATCTATTCATGTATGTGATGTAGCACAGGTATATGTGTGTCTGTGTGTATGTAGCAGAACTGTTTGTGTATGGTGATGTAGTAGAGGTGTGTGTGTGTGACTATATTGGTATAGTAGCGCTGTGTGTGTCTGTGAATATGTTTAGGTAGCAGAGTGTTGGGTTTTTATTTGAATGTAGCATAGCTGGGTGTGTATATACATGCTACAGAGCTGTGTATGTGTGTATAATATAATGTCATGGAGAGTGTTAAAGTGGCCCTCTCATTCCAATATACTTTCTCCCCTACACTTTAGACCACCAGGGAAGTTCAATAAAACAAATATTATTCACTGTTTTCAGTCACTAACCCTGAGGTGCATCTTATAGTCAGGTGCATTTCATAAAGCAAAAATATGGTATACAGACAGCAAATTTTGGATTTGTCTTGTTTTCTTTGTTTGGTCTGTTAACTAAAAATGTGTGTCTTTTTTGTTTGTTTGGTCTCAGTGATTAGTATCAGCTGTCATGGTATATAGTTTACTGTGTTTCTATGTGTGCCTATTATCTGTGGAATATGTAAAATACTAGACTTGACTTGAAGGGACATCTCTTTGCTCAAGAGGTGTGAGAGCTATTTTGCATGTCCTTTCTTCCTAAAATACAACCTGAAATACAGGGAGGGCTGATTTTCTTTCCCTAATGGCCATGATTCCCACGGAACTTACATAGTGCTGCCTTCTGAGGTAATCTGGCCGAAGTGTATACACATAGGGGGAGATTTATCAAAGGGTGTAAAATTTAGACTGGTGCAAACTGCCCACAGCAACCAATCACAGCTCAGCTTCCAGCTCTGGTGAAAGAAAAGAGGAGCTGTGATTGGTTGCTGTGGGCAGTTTGCACCAGTCTCAATTGTACTTCGTTTGATAAATCTTCCCCATAGTATACACTTCGGCCAGGATCCCTAGCAGCGCCGAAAAAAACCTGACATGTCAGTTTTCTGCGGCCGCTATTCATTGAATAGCGGCCGCAGAAAACCCTGTCAGTGCACATTTTCTAGTGGGGAGTTCTGGTACGGTGCGCACTGATGCACCCGCAACAGAACTTAGCGGCGCTAAAGATCATCCGGGATGATCTTTTCAGAGACCGGCCGTTCCGTGACCTGGCCGGTATCATACGTAGTGTGAACATAGCCTTAATTGTTAAGCTTTGTACTGGAGGCTACTTATAGGGTCTAAAATAGGGCAATGTTTGTATATTTGACCGTTTATCCCTTAAAAAGTCCAAAAAAGACCCCATTTTAAAGAATTATTAAAAGGCTTTTTTTTTCCTTTATAAAATTTATGGTTAACAATTTGGCGAATTTTGCGCTTACGCCATTTACCATGCAAGATCAGGAATATGATAATTTAATAGTTCTGGCAATTACGCACGCGGTGATACCAAATATGTTTTATTTATTTTTATTTATAAAATGGGAAAGGGGGGTGATTAAATTTTTATTAGGGGAGGGGATTTTTTATTAATGAAAAACTTTATTTTATTTTTTGTGCTACGTGGGCAGGGCTTCCCATGTGCAGCACCACTTAGCCCCACCCACATCACCACTGTAGGTCCACCCCTCCATGAAGTCATTGCTGCATAGGCCCCGTTCCTCAGTGGCCATTGGAAGGGATGGCCTTAAGGTCTAGGCCCCACTAGGTCGGCCTATGCACCGATTACATCATGGAGGGGCGGGGCTACGGTGGTCATGTGAGCAGGGCAAGGTGGTGCTGCGCCTGTGAAGCCCCACCGTAGCACAAGCCACAGATAATAAAGATCACTTTTTACTGGAACAAGCACCATGACGTATGATATAAAAATATGGTATGAAAAATGCAAGATTTACCCTTTACCTAGTCATAATGCAAAAGGGGGTGACACTGGATACACTGGAAAATTGCTTTAGTGTTTATAACAATGAACACTAACATATAACACAACCCACTATTAAAACACATTGGCCCAGATGTTCTAATGTGTTTGTGCCATAATTCTTTCCAAAATGTGTCACACAGGACTTTTCTGCACATTTATTATGCTTTTTATTTGGAGCATTTTAAGACTGTCTACTCGTACATAGATAGTTTTTAGTGAATTTGAACCATTGGGTCCAGATTTGCTAAAACGATTGTATTCTTAGACAGTACAAATTTGGATGCGTATACATTCAACACCTATATACCCCACCCTCATTTAAATCAAAATACAGAAGTCTGGGATCACCGCATTCATCACTGAATCTATAAATACAACAAAGGTAAATCCAGAAAGCATGTAAACAGGGATGCCACATACAAATAATTCCCATTTGAATGAATAAGGTACATGCAATATATTGCCAGATGCAGTTTAAGTAAAGAAAAAGTGTGGATGCTGTCCTATTGTATTGGTAAGCATAATTCCGATAGACAAGAAAAATAAAATAACAACCTCACACACCCTTAAAGAACTGAAACAGTGTATTATGGTGGTCAGCGGAATTCCTTTTGTACAGACTAGGGATGGTACGAACCGAGTTCGGTTCGGGTTCGTAAGAACCCGAACCCTCTGTAATGATTCCCGCTGTCTGCCCGCTCCGTGCAGCGGGCGGATCCAGCGGGAGGACCGCCTGGAAAACTGGGATACAGCCATAGCCATAGGCTGTATCCCAGTTTTCCAGGCGTCCTCCCGCTGTATCCGCTCGCTGCACGGAGCAAGCAGACAGCGGGAATCCGATGCCGAGCGTTCGCGTTCATCCGAACCCGAACCTCGGCGGGTTCGGACCATCCCTAGTACAGACGATCTTCAAATGTGGCAAAGAGTTTCATACTAATTGATAAGTCTGGTGTATCTGAAGGCTGTCTAGTCTAAGTTTAAACCAGCTATAAATAGGGTGCATTGATATATTTATTACTTTTTAATCCTACCTATATTATAGTATTGCTGCAATGTTCCCAATATTGTAAATTATAATTATCATTCAGAAAGGGCTCTAGATCCTCCAGTCTCGAACTATGCTTAATACACTTAAAAAATAATGATATTTATTTGTATAGCGCCAACAGATTCTGCAGCACTGAAAATTCCTGAAGTCTGCTTTTCTCAGGGCCCAGAAAACAGGAAAAAAATGTATACAATATATTTACAAGGGCTTGTATCTTTGGGAATAGTGGATAGAAGAAATCCCAAATATGTGTAACAACCATTATATACCATTTCATTGTTGTTTTCTGTCAACAGAAGCATCATTGTTCATATCAACCTATGCAACTTTGTTTCAGTTAAAATCCAGTCTAGGCATCCTTCATTACATGCCCCTAGAAAAATGTAAAATTTTGGGATGCCAGAATAACCCTTGAACTAAAGTGTTACCTTAAATGCTTTCTCTACTACCTTTGAGCTGAAAAATGTTAACCTAATCCCAGGGCAGAAATTATATGGATAAAGAAAAGTAAAAAGATTTAAACAAAAAGTAAATAAAAAGCATAAAAATGTATCTTTTCCTTCTTGAAACAGTTCTATTTGTTATTGTAAACATTAAGAAATCTCCAGAGGCATCCATTTTATCACGCTATCCTTCCTCTTTATGACCATTGGTTCAATAGGAGTGTAGAAATTAGTTCACGGATCAGTTCACGTTTTCGTGCTATCTTATCAGTCTTATCAGTCTACATCATGATAACAGCAAAATGGTATTCAGATGTGTAGGGAGACAATTAATAAAGTTTACCTACGAGCAGGTGTAAAATCTGCTAAATTAGGCACAAGAGGAGGCCAAAGAGAATTAAGGAATCTGTGCCTTCTCTGTGTAAGCGTAAGCCACTGCCGCAGACTTCATAAATGTCATTCTTGTGTAATTGTAAAGTAAATTAGGAAGTCTAAAGTAGTGGTAGCCATACACCAACAATATATCTCCAGCCCCTTTGTGCCAAGAACAATGCCACATAGAGATTGTTGGTGGCACATAAGTTACTGCCAGCCCTTCCTTTTTCCAGCTCTACCTTCCTTGGTTAGATATTTTCCTCATGTTGCCTATTCAGACCTTTAGTGGCCAGCATAGTTTTTGTTTTTTTTACAATTCATTGACTGAACTTTAGGTATAGAAATATGTGTATTCCTTTATGTGTGTCTTTTTGTTTGCCTGTTTTACATTAATGGCTTCTATTCAAACATATATAACCCATACCTGCAAAACGGTACCCACATTTTAGTGCTTTGCTTTGGTAAGGCTGCTAAATCTGCTGTGAATCTATTTAACAACCACATTCCCATTTGTGTATAAATTTGCTATTGATATGGAAAACATGTAGAGCTGTTTCTCAGCTGTGATGCCTTTCTTTTACACTTTTTACTTCCCCCCAAAAAAAAGTTTACATATAATAACAAAAATGCTCTGCTCATCCAAATCAAGCATCAAGTATATGAAAATCACCCTGTATGTTAAAGAGAGAATTCCTACCAATCACTCCACCTATGGGCCACGTCAGCACACATTCAGGAAACACGCCATTAAGGGGAGTGCCAGATTCAAAATAGGAAGATAGGGATCAAGATAGGGAAATGTATGCCTGCCATAACAACAAGAATAGAATAAACAATAAAACACTGAGACCAAGCACTCAGAGGAGAATATGTAGAGAAGACCTTAAAAACCCACAATGGGACTTATTTCACCATGGGTTAAAGACAAGTTTGTAAAAGAAATGTCCAGTCCCCCTCCAGGATAGTTCCAGTATTGTACCTAGTCCCACAAACGTATGATGGAAACTTGCTGCTTGGACCCTTGCAGGACTTCCTGATTTTCGTCATACATAACTGGAATGGGTACCAGACTGGAATTATCCTGGGGGCGATTGGACAACTTCTTACTTGTCTTTCCTCTGTAGTAAAGTCATTTCCGTTGTGGATTTTAAGGTCTTATATCTATGTATTAGTTATACTGAGTATTTCTTTGAGTGCTGGCTCTTAGTGATTTCTTGATCTATTCAAAAAAGAAAGTTGTCTATTTAAAGAAGCACTCTGGGAGATTTTTGTTGCTTATATAGTGCAGCATAGGCTGTTTTTAGAGAATAACATAGAGGTTCTTGTGTATGCCTTGTGAATTCCTATTTTAATTGGTGTAGCATGCATGAGTAGTCAACTGTCTTAATTCCTATTTTCCCTCAAATATGTCTCCTAATCCAGCCTCCATTTCCATTTTGCAGAGTGGGAGAGTCTCAACCCATGCACTTACTCTGAGCCCTATCTAATGGCAGCATGTGATATAGTATTAACATAAAACGTCTGTCCCCTCACTCACATTATTCAGTTTTATATGATATATAGCTGCAGGCGATCTTCTAATGTGGGGTTTCAGATCTTACACATAGGAGAACATCACAAGGCTGTCTTACACGGGGACACAATAGAGATTCACTTATAGAAGAAAGGTGTATAGCTCTGCAGCTATTCACTGTGTGGATCTGTATCACTGCACTCCATGTTTCTTAGGGCAAATAGAAATGCTTCAGCAGCAGTGTAAGGCTATGTTCAGACAACATATTTTTTAAATTAATCACGGTCGTTGTTGCAAATTACAAGAACAGCCGTGATTAATTCAAAAAAAATACTTTCAATGGCAATTAATGGCATCCTGGCCGGAGTGTATAAACATTGTATACACTCCGGCCGAGATCCCTAGAGGGCAGCAGCGAAAAACTGATGTATCAGTTTTGTGTGGCCACTATTCATTTAATAGCGGCGGCACAAGACTGACAGTTCACAATGCAATGGTGCAGTAACGACAGAGATAAACTTCACTGGCTGGATCTGGGAGAAGCGTGCATCTGAAGGGGGGGACCTGTCAGAGGATTCTGATAAGTGATGGTATAGGTTCTTTATTTCACAAGTCGGTGAACACAGTCAGGACATACTGACCTGGCTACACATTGAAGCATGTAATTGGGTGTCCTGAAAGTTTCCATACACCTTATACTAAAGTTGTATGAACCTACTCCCACTGACAGTTTCGGTCGAGAGTATAAGGTGCATGGGGGACTCCAGACTCTTCACTGACAGGTGATGGTAGTGATAAAAAGGGTCAGGTTTGATTTTAACACCCAACCCAATGTTCGTCAAGGGATGGCCAGCACCAAAGCTGGCTTAACCCCTCCCTATAGAGAACACAAATGTTCTGCCATGCTAAATGATTGTGACAAGCCAGGAGAGAACGCTGTCAGTAGAACGATCATTCTGATGACAGCACCTTGACTGGAGAGGAGCTGCAGTAGTGTAATGTATTGATACAGCAGAGCTGGGATGAAACTGATAACACTGCAGAATACTGTGGGTCACTTAGCATTTTATGGGCAATAAACCCTCAGTGCTTCTTTAAGAATTTTCTAAATCAAAGAGGTTGCCAGACCTCAAGCTCGATTAGTACTTTACCTGTTTAATATTTCTTTACTATATAGTAAGGACTAGATTAGTGTGTGGTTATGAATTGTTCTTGGGGTACATGATATATATATTGATTATACTTTAATATCCCCCCTAAAACTACTCCTTTATCATTGTGCATTCTCTATGTGCCCAGATATGTGAAATAACTGAAAATTTACTTCCTCCCATCACTATTGTAATGGCAACAAATATACAAAATGTAGGGGGCGCCACACAATATACTCCTTTAGGGTACATTCACACGTACAGGATCCGCAGCAGATTTGATGGCACAGATATCAATTTAACTAAATGACTGAACACAGCATCAATCTGCACCATGAAATCTGGTTTAGTTTAGAGCATACACTAATCAGGCTAAGTTGGCTATGTTAATAATAACCTAAAGGCGGTGCTACGCTAGTCATCCAGAGCCAATACGCGTTTGATATTTTAGGAATCACCAACATTTTGCATCCTAATTCAAATTATTATTTCCCATTACCACAGATAAAATAGTATGGCAAATCATTATATTGTCTTCCTTGTAATATCTATAAATAAAATATTATTGCTTTGACAGTAAAACATAATGAAATTTTTTACCATTGTTTAACTTAGATACCACCCATATTAAATAGTGCAGCCTGGAGTAAGCACATTATACACTATGTTGCACACAGTCTATCTTGAAAACCTAAGGTTGTTATTATATAAGTAATTACTTAATATCCTTAACACTGTTGACCTACCCCATAAAATGCCCAACTAAAGTTTGTGCAGAACCTACCCCGAAGGGCATTGCAGTATAAAGATCTGACCCTTTTTTTGTAAACTAAACTCTTGTTCCGAGAGCTGTCCTCCGACCTCAGGGTAAGAGCTCATATTCTTTACGCTCTAGACCTGTTATCTCTTGAATTCTCTTGTTTGTTTCTATTGTTCGGCTCGGTCCTCCTGCTCTGCTCAGGACCCAGTGCTAAGAAACAGGGGAAGAGGTATCGGATAAATGACGAAGACGAGGAAGGAGGTATTTGCTGGCTGAGGCTGATGCATGGAACTTGTTATCATCATACTTTCCTTCCCTCCCTCCCTCCCTCTTTCCATCCATTCCATTAGAAAAAATATGTCAGCAGGGTATTCATGTACTTTTTAATGCACTGCTCATCTCTGAGACTTCACATCTTCCCCAATTCCTCCATGATTCCTGGTTTCTATTTTTACCGAGTCCATTTGTCAAGTCAGATTTGCACCTGTTCTTTCTAGCGTTTTTCTGTTCCATTTAGGAATGGAATTTAGGATTTTTTTTACCTTGGTAGCTTGCAGGGTTATTATCGTTCTAGTTAGAGCAATGAAGCATAGGTTACAAAAGCTTGGTGGGGGCAGTAAGGTGTCTCGTGTGGACACAAGGTATGCAACAATTCTGTTAAGCTGGCGATGAATAGGTCCAGGGATAGACACTATTTTAAAACCTAGGACCCTCACAGTTCTCTTCCTTTGTATTCTTACTGATGACTAAATTATCATCTTTGTTTGCGATCCTTGTGAGCAGGGAGGATGAAATGATTACATTTTGGGTTTCTCATTTTTTATATTTCTCATTATTATATTTAACACCCCTTTACTCCTTCCTTGTAAACATTACATATATCTTTGATAGATTGAGTTGAGGTGACACATTCGCCTGCTGTAAAATCGTGTTTTCTCTTGTCTGTCCATGTTGATATATTCATATCTTGCTTGATGTTCATGGCTTTCCCCTGTAAATAGGGCAGTGCCATGTCTTTTTTTTTTTTTTACTGGGGAATTCATTTCACAACCTTGTTGTGATCTTCTTTCACAGGACTGTGATTACCCCACTAAGCTGCTGTCAATCTCACAATGGTCAAATATCATAATGGTTACAGTCCTGAGAAAAGTGCTTGTTTAGTCTTTGGCATGAAACGCATGCTTTATTTGCTTCTGCATACAAAGCTATGGAAGGTGATTGTAGAACTGCAGAGGGCTATTCCCTTGTGTGTGTTGGACTGGTGGTCTGCATCACATTCCCCTAATGTTTCGTCTAATGTATGGGGACTGAGGCTGTTGTAGTGTTCCTTGTTCCTTTGGATGAATGCGTCAGATAACCTGACATTAGGAGATTTTTCTACTAACTCAGTAACTTGTTAAGGTGTCATTGTTTTTTATTTCTTCCATTATAGATATCCGGGACACAGGTGCCAAACCAGTCATGGTGTACATCCACGGAGGATCCTACATGGAGGGCAGCGGAAATATGATTGATGGAAGTGTTCTGGCCAGCTATGGCAACGTGATAGTCATCACGCTAAACTATCGTGTGGGAGTCCTGGGTCAGTAACTATTTTAAAAATATATCTTATTTACTCTTCCTCTCTGTATGTCTTATTTACCCTATTGTTTGCTTATGTCTGTAACTTTTTTCCAAATATCTCGTCGGCTTTATGCATATGAAATTGTTGAATGAAATGCAATAATTAATAAGTCCATTTATTTTCATCTTCAGGGCACCATCAAAGATAATGGGTTCCCTGAAGCATTTAATATTAAAGTTATGAGTTAGCGATGAGGAGCTTGTTTCATTAATTTATTGCTCACGTCCTAGCTTTTTTTTTTTTTTTTTTAATTCCTTGCCTGTTTTTTCAATTACATGCTATTTTTTACATATGCAAGTTGTGAGGTGCCATGATGTCAAGTTGTAATTCTGTAATTGCACAGCAAAAGGTTTGCAATATGGTTCTCAACTTCTAATTATGTTCTTTACATTGACTAGCCTGCTGTAAAAGAAATTATGTTTAATACCGCCTTTAGGCTACCAATATGTCTCTGCTTTACAAAGTGTGACTATATGTTTACATTTCGTCATGCGTTTCTTCTACGTCTTGAAAAGCTATATATAAGTTTCTTATTTGTTAACAATTTTCCTACTGCCCGAGGAGTCCTGCAGCTGCACATCTACCTGTACAGCGGCAGGGTTTTCCGGGTGACATAAACACCCAGATCCCCCATAGAGAAGTCAGTTATGGTTTATTCCTTACCTTTTTCAATCACTGAATGCACAATAATAAGAATAACATTAGTCCTATTGATCATTTGATAGAGCAGCTTGGTGTTCACATGTAGCATATTTGTTAAAAGCATATGAATTTTGTCCCATAATCTGAGTGCGGTTTGTAAAATTCCCATGCATGTAACAACTCTGTTCTAATGTGTGGCATCAAACTTTTAGCTACAGAAACATTTTGTAACCAGTCTGTATTGTATGAACTTATCTGTATCAGACTTAGATCAGCAAATGTGTGAATAAAAATGTAGGTTTTCGCCATGTAAATTTATTCTTTATATATTTATCTTTACAGGATTCCTGAGTACTGGAGATCAGGCAGCTAAAGGAAATTATGGGCTTCTTGATCAAATTCAGGCACTTCGCTGGGTGAGCGAAAATGTGGCATTTTTTGGAGGTGACCCTCGCAGGATCACAGTGTTTGGCTCAGGCATTGGAGCCTCTTGTGTCAGTCTCCTTACCCTTTCTCATCATTCTGAAGGTATATTGAATTTGCGTTGTCTAGACAGTATAGCAGAATTCTAGTGTGATGATTTCATTGTAAGATAGTTAGTATGTGTGTTTACTCCTTAAACATCATCCAGTAACCATCAGACTATACCATTTTATTCATGATTACACTGTGTAATTCCATGTCTGTATGTCTGTTCCACCACATTAAAGGTCTTTGGATCACCTGACATTATTCCATGATTCCATCATCAGGATGTCTCTGTTTGGGTCAACTTTTAAGGTACTGAATACCTTGTAAAAAACAGCAGCCCTTTGTTTTGTGCATTATTCTATGTTTTCCTTTTTTCTCAACCACCCTTACAGGTTAGGCTATGTTCCCACACAGTTGAATCAGTTGTTTTTCTTTTTTAATTGTGTCACGAAATGGCTGAAAAAAATAGACCCAAAATGGACCATAAGCCATGTGATTTTTCCGCTTTTTTATTTTTTGCTTTTTGGCCAATTTTTTAAATGACTTTTTAAAAGTAATTTTACGGCTCACAAGATACTGTGTGTGAACATCAGTTATGCTATCAGTATTTCTTGAATAACCTAACTACCTTTCACCAGTCATTAGAAATGTCATATACATGTGCACATGCAGAATTGCAGATCTCTTTTACCCCCCTTTACTTTCTGACTACTGACCATGTTCTTTTTATGGCAGACTGTTGTTTGGAGTCTCTTGACACACAATGGGCTTTGGTAGAATACATCCCACTGTCTGTGTTTAGATGAGGAAAATCAGTATGTCCCACGTCCCACCGCACAGTTCCATCTATGCATTTGGGAGAAATATTGGAAAAAAACCCTTAGCAGGACAAATTTCCAATTTAAGTTACATTTGGAAACCTATTTTTGCTATCACCAATATTATACTGTATGTGCCATTTTTAAGCTTTGAACTTCCCTTTTTCCAATTCTTACTCTTTTCCTTTTACCCTGGCTCCATTCATTTTTTCTCCATCTCCCCTTTTTAGAAAGCTCCTCTTGTGCTGTGTTTCTTCCCTGGCACACACTGAGACCAGCTGGGCAGGAAGTTGGGCTGCTGATCTCTTATATCTGTGTCTGTCTTTCTGCCTCACAGTGTGTGATGCTGAGATGAAAACCAGAAACACCCACTTCACGGGCAGTACTGTATGCTGTACTCTACAGAGGTTACATGAGTGATTGTAAATGGATATAAAATATACAGATTAAAAGAAAATGGAAATCTAGGTCATTTGAATGAAAATTGTGCCATGTTAGGTACAAGTAGTTTCACAAGTTTATCTGGTCCTCTCGACAGGTCTGTTCCAGAGAGCTATCATACAGAGTGGTTCTGCTCTTTCCAGCTGGGCAGTTAATTACCAACCTGTTAAGTACACACGATGCTTGCAGAGAAGGTGGGTTGTAATGTGCTAGACACTGTGGACATGGTTGACTGTCTTCGCCAGAAAAATGCCAAAGAGTTGGTGGAGCAAGATATCCAACCAGCCCGGTATCATGTAGCCTTTGGTCCAGTTATTGATGGAGATGTAATTCCAGATGAACCCGAGATTCTTATGGAGCAAGGAGAATTTCTCAATTATGATATAATGCTGGGGGTCAACCAAGGTGAAGGTCTCAAGTTTGTGGAGAATGTAGTGGATGCAAGAAGATGGTGTTTCTGGGAGTGATTTTGATTACTCAGTTTTCAAATTTTGTGGATAACCTATATGGATACCCAGAAGGCAAAGACACCTTCGTGAGACCATCAAGTTTATGTACACAGATTGGGCAGATCGAGACAATCCTGAGACTCGTCGAAAGACACTAGTTGCTTTGTTCACTGACCACCAGTGGGTAGAGCCATCTGTGGGTAACTGCTGATTTACACGCCCGTTATGGCTCACCCAACATATTTTATGCCTTTTACCATCACTGCCAAGGCCTGATGAAGCCAGCATGGTCTGACGCAGCCATGGAGATGAGGTGCCCTATGTATTTGGGTGTTCCTATGGTGGTCCAACAGATTTGTTTCCTTGCAATTTCTCCAAGAATGATGTGATGTTAAGTGCTGTGGTCATGACTTACTGGACCAACTTTGCCAAAACAGGGTAAGGAAATAAAGCAACATTCTATTTTTAATTCTATCAATTATATCTTAACCAAAGTATAGGTGTGTGGTTTACAATAGAATGAATAAGATTTTTGCACAGGAACTATTCTTGTTGTTAAGCAGATTCTTAAATTTTTCAAGGCTCTTTGCTCTGGCCAACTGCTCTGCTTTTCTTGTGTATAAATTTTAAGAAAATCTCCACTAATGTCTGTTTTTTAAGAAACAAAAATGACATTCCCATATGTCATTAAAGTCTGGTCTGTGGGGTACAGGGCCCTAAGGGCTTTTGAAGATATCCACGGCTGGTGGCCATCCCACTGGCAGTCTAATAACATTGGGTCTTTTCAGTCATAATATAGGTCCAATGTCAATGGTTACACATTTTTTTTTCTTTTTTTAGAGACAACTGTTTGTTTAACAAATGTTGCAACTTATACTTCTATATTTTTTTCAGGGATCCCAATAAGCCTGTCCCACAAGACACCAAATTCATCCATACAAAAGCAAACCGATTTGAGGAAGTGGCATGGTCTAAATACAATCCACGGGATCAGCTTTATCTACACATTGGCTTAAAACCACGTGTACGTGATCACTACCGTGCTACCAAAGTGGCATTTTGGAAACACCTAGTTCCGCACCTGTACAATCTACACGATATGTTTCATTATACTTCAACTACCACCAAGGTGCCACCATCTGACACAACCCAGAATTCACATATCACTCGTCGGCCCAAGGTTTGGGATACTAAACGACCAGCTATTCCCCTACACTCAATGGTCCAGCATCCAAATGGAATCCAGACCTAGACCCAGTGGACCCGGTTGTTATACAGGATCCAAGAGACTATTCTACAGAACTTAGTGTTACTATTGCAGTGGGAGCCTCTCTTTTGTTTCTTAATGTGCTAGCTTTTGCTGCACTGTACTACCGCAATGATAAACGTCGACAAGACACTCAAAGGCAGCCTAGTCCCACAGCGTGCCTCAGCTACGCGGGATCCAACTCACAGCCCCGTACCTCCTGAGGAACTCAATTCTCTACAGATAAATGCTGGACACCCTGATTGTGAGGGAGGAGGGGTCTCCAGCCATGATAACCCTACGTATGGCCACTCTTCCTGATTACACACTTACTTTACGTCGTTCTCCAGACGATATTCCACTCATGACACCTAACACTATCACCATGATTCCAAATTCTCTGGTGGGACTGCAAAGCCTTCATCCATACAATACATTTTCTGCAGGCTTCAACAACACTGGCCTTCCCCACTCACACTCCACCACTAGAGTATAGCACTCCACCATGTTGTACTTCCTTCTTGCCTGGACATTAGATCTATATGAAGTGTCTGAGGCAAGGGAGAAGTCATTGAAATGACACATTCCATACCCCCAAAGAGGAAGGGGGACCAGTGTGGGGCTCTGCTTCTCTGATGATGGAACGGGTCTGTTCAGCTAAGACCCATCAAGAACACACTTCTTCTGTGCTCTTGTTTTCTTAAGTGCTTTTATCCTTGTGGAGGCACATTGACAGTTGAGGAAGCTTAGCTCTGAAAAGGATTTGACCTTACAGATAATGGTCTGCAACTAAGAATCTACAGTATATGAGGAGGAGCAGGAGATTGTGAGTGAGGAAGAGGCAGTAGGGGAGACAAGCCCAGTGTATTTTCCTATCCCTCCCAAGAATTAGATGTCATCTAAGTGTACTATAAAGCTATACTAGCTTTGTAACGGGACAAACAGTATAGATAAGCTGCTGCTGCAGAAGAAATGTCTTCTTTACTAGCCTAGGTTCCATATAAATCAAATTTCTAAGAATTAAAAAAAAATGTTAAAACAAAGGACAATTCAATTAGTCACAAAAATCCTGCTCATTGACCTAATGTTCTTACCTCCCTCAGCTCTATCCCAAATGTGTGCCAAATTCTTATACCAGCTGTGGAATGGGGTTATAAAATCTCCCCAGGTTCTATACTACCTTAATCCTCCCAGTGCCAAATATAGAAAGCCAGCCATCTTTAAAAGATTGTAATCATTGGTCTCTACTCCCAGCCTAGCCAGTCTCTCTAGTTATTATTGAACTTCAAGTCCTAGCAAATGCATCCAGTCATTAGCTGTGTGGGTTATAAATGTCCCAGCACTGAATGAAACCTTGGAGATTGGTATACTGACTGATTTTCAAGTACTTGAGAAGCAATCTAAGTGTGCCAAATTCCACAAACATTTTCTTCAGTGCAAGCTCTAGTGAGACGTAATAGTTTTGGTCAGATAGTTTGTCTTTCTGACTTTGGGTAACTACTTTAAGAAGAGACTTATTTTGTTATTCTCTTTATTACCTTTTATTCATAGATGTGAACGGGGACTAGAAGTAATACGGTTTCTCCTGATTTTATGTACCATGAAAAACAATATTATAAGAGGGATTCTTATAAATCCCACAGGAAGAGATGTGTACAAAATATTGTCTGTTTGGATTTTGACTCGTTGAGTTAGAGCTTTGAGCTTAATATGTATCAGAGATCTTAAAATCTTGGGTGTGTACATTGACTGACATGGCAGCAGACACCTTATACTATTTTTACATAAAAAAAAAAAATGTATTTCATACACAAAGTTTCCCACCTCTGCCTCCTTGGGTATGTTTGTAAATGGATGTAGAACAAATTGTTTGTGCATGTATGTGGGTATATGTATGCGTATATACCTGTGTA
This sequence comes from Dendropsophus ebraccatus, assembly GCF_027789765.1. Classification (NCBI taxonomy): domain Eukaryota; kingdom Metazoa; phylum Chordata; class Amphibia; order Anura; family Hylidae; genus Dendropsophus; species Dendropsophus ebraccatus. Next base: position 21,687 of record NW_027208808.1, read on the forward strand.
TGTGTGTGCATATATATGTATATACACATATATATGCATACACAAAGAACACTAACAAACTGTTGTACATATGAATACTCACATAGATGTTTGCTCCCCCTCCCACTTCTTCCTCCAACTGAGATCCAACACCTTTTCAGCTTTTCTACCATTTGCCATGATTTTTGGACATGGGTTTTGTGACAGGGAGAGACGCCATGGGTTCAAGTGACAGTTTTGTGACACAGAGGGGCACCTGGGGTCAGTATTTATAGAATGTATTTATACTGTATCACAGGAGAGTAGAAAACGTATTCCAAATAAAGAAAACTCATATTTTTAATGCTGGTCAATGAATGTGTTACTTTTGTAAAGGTTTTATTTTAAGATTGATAAGAATCAATGAAGAGTCACCAGAAACATCACCACGGAATACTCCACAGACCCCTGTGCATGTTGTGGCTACTGAGCAGCACTATCACAAGCCAAATGGGTTGGTTTAGGTCACCCTAGTTATTAGAGTACCCTTTACACAACTCCTGAGTGGCTCTGTTATCATGGTTAGTACTGGCATTTACTGCAGTCTAGAGGAGGACAGCAGAAGATCTCTGGATTGGTACAGTTCACGTAAGTAAAACTCAGTGGGTGTTTTACCTGGTTTCCAGCCTGGGATCCAACTTTATCTACCAATGATAATTATGTTCTATTAGAAAATCTAATCTTTATAGTGTACATCTACAATAATAGCAGCCATTTATCAGACAGAAACAGAAATGCTATACTCCATGCAATATTTTGCTGCCTTTCTACATTTCCCTAAGGCTGGATTCACACTACATTTTTGCAATCCGTTTTTTTCATCCATTTTTTTTTTGCAAAAAAACAGATAGAAAAAGCGGAAGCATGTGTGTGCATCCATTTTGATCTGTTTTTCCCATGACTTCCATTATAAAAAAAACGGATCAAAACTGATCAGTTTTTTTAGCGTACACAAAAATGTGTTCGACCGCATTTTGTGTATATTAAAAAAACTGATCCATTTTAATCCGTTTTTTTTTCATAATGAAAGTCAATTATGTTCTATTAGAAAGTCAACGGAAAAAAGGGATCAAAACGGATGCACACACATGCATACATTTTTTCTATCCATTTTCATTCGTTTTTTTGCAAAAAATGAATGAAAAAAACGGATAGCAAAAACATAGTGTGAACCCAGCCTAATTTTTAAATGCATCCTTCTAACTTATCCCAGGAATCTGTCCTGCTTTATAGTTTGAGCTACCCTGAACTATTATCTGGGTGTCCTGGGAGGACCTCTTTAAAATTTTGTCTGTGCCATGGCCAGTACAAAGACTGATCTCTCAAACAGGAAGTGATGTCATTTGACTGATGCAGACAAGAAGACATCATTTTATGTAAAAGTGGGTAACACACAGGACAGTGACTGCAATCATATTACGTGGCATGTTGTGCATGTTGGTTTTTGTTTTGACACTGAATTTAGGTTGTGAGTCTGAAAAATTAAAATACTTACTATTATAATACTAAATCTATAATGTAGGCTGACATTAGGCAATAAAGAGGTCAATGAATGTAACTTTACATAACAAAGTACGCTTATGTCATTCAAGGTCTGTAGAGATTACTTGTCAACAGTTCCATTTAAAGCTACGTACGTCCAGGGCCGCCTCCATGTGTTCAAAGCTCTGAACCGGCGCGCTCCCGGGTGCCGCTCGTAGCCCGTGACCGCGGCTGTTAGCAGGCACGGTCCGATTGCCATGCCACTAATAAAGTAATCGGGTGCAGCTGTCAAAGTTGACAGCTGCATCCGATTACTTGAATGGAGCCATCCCTGGTGTCTAGTGGGGTGGAGCGATTCACACATCCTACTCCATCCGGGGTCTGCGCCGTAATGGCGCTGATCCCGGCTCGCCACTCGATTGCTTCCGGCTGCAGCAGCCGGAGGCAATGAATGTGCCTATCTCATGGATCTATGCTGCATATCTATGCAGCATAGATCTCAATGAGAGATTAGTGTACTTATACTAGAAGTCCCTCATGGGGACTTCTAGTATAAGTGTAAAAGAAAAAAAAAAAGTGTTATTATCACTAAAAAGCCCCCTCCCCTAATAAAAGTCTGAATCACCCTCCTTTTCCCATGTTATAAATAAAAATAAATAAATAAACATGTTTGGTATCGCCGTGTGCGTAATCACCCAAACTATTAATTAATCACATTGCTGATCTTGCACAGTAAATGGCGTAAGCGCAAAAATCCCAAAGTTCAAAATTGCGCATTTTAGGTCACATCAAATAAAGAAAAATTATAATAAAAAGCGATCAAAAAGTCGCATTTGCACAGTTAAGGTGCCGATAGAAAGAACACATCATGGCGCAAAAAATGACACCTAACACAGCCCCATAGACCAAAGGATAAAAGCGCTATAAGCCTTGGATTGGAGCGATTTTAAGGAACATATATTTGTTAACAATGGTTTGAATTTTTTACAGGCCATCAGAAACTTATAGATGTTACATATCTTTGTAAACGACTTGAGGAACATATATAACAGTTTTACCCCAGGGCGAACGGCGTAAAACCGAAAAAAAAAAACAAGTAAAAGAAATGCATTTTTTTTTTCAATTTCACCACACATTGAGTTTTTTTCTGGTTTCGCAGTGTACTTTATAAAAAAATTCAGCCAATCATTGCAAAGTACAATTAGTGGCACAATAAATAAGGGCTCATGTGGGTTTCTAGGTGAAAAAATGCAAGTGCTATGGCCTTTTAAGCACAAGGAGGAAAAAAACGAAAACACAAAAATGGAAATTGGCCCGATCCTCTAAGGGTTAATAATTGCTTTTCTGCCACAAATCGCGCATTTTACTTTAAAATATCGATATTTTTGCAGCAATTCTGTCAACAGAAATATCACCATTTTACTGCATAATTGCTAATTTGTGGAAAATCAGCACACATTAAGGCTATGTTCACACAACGTCAAAAATATTGAAAAGGTGGCCGATTTTCAATTTTTTAAATACGTCCGTTTTTGCCGCAATTTACCTGACTACAATGGCAATGCATTGAAGTCCAGTGCACACAGTGTATTAAATAATGGACGTTTTTGCCGTGGACGTCAAAATAATGATCATGATCATTATTTTCGGAAGTCTTTTGCAAACAGCGGAGGTTTTTTATTAGTAGTTCATACACAGTTTTTCTTTTCTCACCGTTCTTTCTTTGTTTTTACTATTAGGCTGGGTTCACACACAGTATATTTCAGGCAGTATTTGGTCCTCATGTCAGGTCCTCATAGCAACCAAAACCAGGAGTGGATTGAAAACACAGAAAGGCTATGTTCACACAATGTTGAAATTGAGTGGATGGCCGCCATATAACGGTAAATAACTACCATTATTTCAATACAACAGCCGTTGTTTTAAAATAACAGCAAATATTTGTCATTAAATGTCGGTCATCCACTCAATTACAACATTATGTGAACAGATCCTTTATGTGTTTTCAATCTATGCCTGAAATATACTGTGTGTGAACCCAGCCTTAAATTCAATGGACTTTTTAATTAAGCCACACCCAAAGGGCAATTAGTAACCCCAAACTAAAATAATGTACAAACGCCAGTCATTGCACTAAGAGGAGCCCATACAGCTAAATAACGTCCGTTATTTTAGACCCAAAATAACAGACATAATTTTAACCCATAGCTGCACCAGGACGTTATTGAACGTCCTCGTGTCGCTATGGGAGTTCAGAGGGGGGTCGCCGCGCGACCCCCCTCTGAACTGCCGCGATCCCAGGTGCCGCATGTAGCCCGGGATCGCGGCTATTAGCGGGCACGGTCCGATCGCCGTGCCCGCTAATTAAGTACTTAGAAGCAGCTGTCAAAGTTGACAGCTGCTTCTAAATACTTGCTGATATGCATCCCTGGTGGTCTAGTGGGGGGATCGCCCCCCTGCGGCGCAATTGCGGGGGGGCGATCCCCGCATCCATCCCGGGCCGGGGTCTGCTCCGTAATGGCGCTGATCCCGGTTCGGCATTCTATTGCTTTTGGCTGCAGCAGCCAAAATAATAGAACACCGATCTCATGGATTCATGCAGTATAACTATACTGCATGGATCTCTATGAGAGATCAGAGTGCATATACTAGAAGTCCCCCAGGGGGCTTCTAGTATAGGTGTAAAGTAAAAGAAAAATGTATTTTTAATAACACAAAATCCCCTCCCCTAATAAAAGTCTGAATCACCCCCCTTTCCCCATTTTATAAATAAAATAAATAAATTAATTAATAAACAAACATGTTTGCTATCGCCGCGTGCGTAATCGCCCGAACTATTAATTAATCACATTCCTGATCTCACACGGTAAACGGCGTCAGCGCTAAAAAATCCCAAAGTGCAAAATTGCGCATTTTTGGTCGCATCAAATCCAGAATAATTGTAATAAAAAGCGATCAAAAAGTCATATATGCGCAATCAAGGTACCGATAGAAAGATCACATCATGGCGCAAAAAATTACACCTCACACAGACCCATAGACCAAAGGATAAAAGCGCTATAAGCCTGGGAATGGAGCGATTTTAAGGAACATATATTTCCTTTAAAAGGTTTTAATTTTTTACAAGCCATCAAATCAAAGAAAAGTTATACATGTTACATATCGTTGTAACCGTAACAACTTAAGGAACATATATAACGAGTCAGTTTTACCCCAGGGCGAACATAGTAAAAACAATTTTCAATTTCACCACACATATAATTTTTTTCTGGTTTCCCGGCACATTTTAGGCAAAAATTACATCTGCCATAGCAAAGTACAATTAGTTGCGCAAAAAATAAGGGCTCATTTGGGTCTCTAGGTGGAAAAATGCAGGCGCTATGGCCTTATATACACGAGGAGGGAAAAACGAAAACGCAAAAAATGAAAACTGGCTGTGTCCCCTAAGGGTTAAACTGAGCTGTAAAAACGTTGTGTGAACATAGCCTAACATCGATTAAATGAGCATTAAATGCTATGGCTGATTGCAGTGTATTGTCAGATCCGTGATCTGCCTATGGCAGATTGTAATAGATGTTGTCCATGGCAGGCATGGAGGCCTTTAGAAGGCCTCTAACTGCCATAGCAACTGATCAGTACCCTATGATTGCATTGCCCTGAAGTTAGTCAGAGCTCCGATATTAAGAATACCTGTTCAATAACCATCTAGAGGCTAAAAACTCTACATCTAAAGAGGTAAACTACTGGAATTGGGTTGAAATCCCACCCGGCAACTACCAGCAAGTGTTGGCTGTAAAAGACAGTCAGCATCAGCCACATATGGAGAGGGCTCAACTCCTAAGCTTGTGCCATAATTTCCACCACATTCTAGACTCCCTTTTCATTTTCACTTGTGGAAAGGGGTTGAAGGTTGGTATGAGGCTAGAAAATGGGTCATTGTTTCTAGGAACAGAACCACTCTTGTGTATGCATTTTTTCTGGTGTTGCAGCTCAGCCCCCTTTCACTTGACAAGTACAAGAGTGGCACTGTTTATGGAAAAAATAAAACAGGAAAACATGTCATTTTTTTTTCACGGTTGTGTTTGCTTAGTTTATTCATTCATTTCTGTCAGTATGTTTGTTTAAAAACTTAAATCAAGACCTAGAAATATGTTATTGATTTTCTGTACTGTATTAAGGTTAAGAAAGGTCCATCTGACAAGTAACGCATGTTAGCTACTTTCTAATTGCCTACACATTACACAAAGAAAATCTTTTCAGGAGAATGAATCCCTCAATAAAATAACCCACTTTAAAGGAAATCTGTCATTAGAAATTGTCCGATTTTTAATTTATTTTAAACTTTTTTTAAAATAAATTTTGGTAATGTTTTTATTATTTTCCATTTTACTATTTATATTTTACACATATTGACATTATAAAAAAATAATGCACTTAGATACAAGTGTTGGAATTCCACAAAAAATTCAGCAAGCAATGATGTATCTGATTAGACACTGGGTCTTGCCACACAAAGGCCTAAAAGTGCTTCTCCCAAGGCCCTAGAACAGGGCTCTTAAAGGCTACTTTTGGGTAGTTTACCTCTTGGTAAGAATTTACTTACTGCTAGACATGCCTCTTAAAGAGGATGTCCACCAGGTACATCCTCTTTAACCTGAACCCACGAATCGAAAGGCCCGGCCTACCTCCAGTGCTTGAGCACCGTCCGTTTCCGGTGCATAGAACGGCACCGTGCACGGGAACCAAGCCTCGGTCCGAAAAACGGACCGCGGCACCGGCTTCCCCGTGCCAGCGCCGTTCGATCCGTGGGTTCAGGTTAAAGAGGATGTTTTTTTGTACAATTTATAGAATTTGTAGTTAGTGAATTACAGCAAAGGGAGAAGGTGCTGTAGTCTCCATAATCTAAATTGTTCTTTTCATTATGTCAAAAGCATCAGATGCTATTGACATAATGGACGTCTGATGGGTAAGTTAAAGTCTATCGGTTTGGAAAATTTAATGTGTAACTGGATTGAAAACTGGCTTAATAATCGTACCCAGAGAGTGGTGGTCAATGATTCCTACTCTGAATGGTCCCCGGTAATAAGTGGTGTACCCCAAGGGTCAGTACTGGGCCCTCTTCTGTTTAACTTGTTTATTAATGATATTGAGAATGGAATTAACAGCAATGTTTCTATCTTTGCAGATGACACCAAGCTTTGTAGTACAGTACAGTCTATGGAGGATGTGCAGATGTTACAGGATGACTTAGACACACTGAGTGTTTGGGCGTCCACTTGGCAAATGAGGTTCAATGTGGATAAATGTAAAGTTATGCACCTGGGTACTAATAACCCACATGCATCATATGTCCTGGGGGGAGTTACTCTGGGAGAGTCACTGATAGAGAAGGATCTGGGTATACTTGTAGATAATAGACTACAGAACAGCACACAATGTCAGTCAGCTGCTTCTAAGGCCAGCAGGATATTGTCATGCATTAAAACAGGCATGGACTCACGGGACAGGGATATAAAGCTTTATAAAGCTTTGGTGCGGCCCCATCTGGAGTATGCCGTCCAGTTTTGGAACCCGACTCATAAAAAGGATGTTCTAGAGCTGGAGAGGGTACAAAGACGGGCAACTAAACTAATAAGGGGAATGGAGCATCTTAGTTATGAGGAGAGATTAAAAGAATTACATTTGTTTGGTCTGGAGAAGAGACGTTTAAGGGGAGATATGATTAACTTATTTAAATATATAAATGGCCCCCACAAGAAATATGGGGAAAAGATGTTCCAGGTTAAACCCCCTCAAAGGACAAGGGGGCACTGCCTCCGCCTGGAGAAAAAAAGGTTCAATCTCCGGAAGCAAAAAGTCTTCTTTACCATGAGAACTGTGAATCTGTGGAACAGTCTACCACAGGATCTGGTCACAGCAAAAACAGTAGAGGGCTTCAAAACAGGGCTAGACAAGTTCTTAGACCAAAATAATATAAATGCATATGTATAGAACCTATCACCCCTCCCCCTTCCCTGTATTCATCCCCTCCTTGGTTGAACTTGATGGACATGTGTCTTTTTTCAACCGTATTAACTATGTAACTATGTAACTATTATTCCACTACTAATAATAATAATAATTTTTATTTATATAGCGCCAACAGATTCCCCAGCACTTTACAATTCTGGAGGTACATACAAAGACAAAAAAAAATCGACATTACAGAGATACATATAATTATCCATACATGAGGAGTGAGGTCCCTGCTCGCATGCATGAGCTTACACACTATCAGGAGAGGGTGCGAGACAAAATGGCAGAGGGGCAAAGTGCATCGTTGTTCTTATGGTCCAGCCATCTTTATAAATAAGGCAGTGCGGGTAAGGGGGGGGGGGGGGTGAACCTGTCACCAGCCAATGCCTGCATGCACAGGTCTAAGTGCTTAAATGCTTGGTGTGTGTGTGTGCGTGTATGTATGTGTCTGTGTGTGTGTGCGTGGTGGAGGTGTCTGTGTGTGTGTGTGTGTGTGTGTGTGTGGAGGGGGGGTTGAGGGTTGAGTCAAAATTAGGGAACCTGGTAAGCCTGTTTGAACAGATGTGTTTTGAGGGCACGTTTGAAGCTTTGGGTATTGGTGGTGAGTCTGACAGTCTTGGGTAATGCATTCCATAGAACTGGTGCAGCTCGGGTGAAGTCCTGGAGACGGGAGTGAGAGGTGCGGATCAAGGTGGATGTTAATCGTAAGTCATTAGAGGAGCGTAGGGCACGGGTAGGGCGGTAGACAGAGATGAGGGAGGAGATGTATGGAGGTGCAGCACTGTGGAGAGCCTTGTGGGTGAGCAGGAGGACTTTATATTGTATCCTGTGTTTAACAGGGAGCCAGTGTAGTGACTGGCACAGGGGGGAGGCATCAGTATAACGGCTGGACATGGGGATGAGCCTGGCCGCTGTATTGAGAATGGACTGGAGAGAGGAGAGTTTAGAGGAAGGAAGGCCGATTAGTAAGGAATTGCAGTAGTCAAGACGGGAATGAATCAGAGCGACAATGAGAGTTTTAGCAGATTCGACAGGAAGGAAGGGATGGATTTTAGAGATGTTTTTTAGATGCAGATTACAGGAACGTGAAAGAGATTTAATGTGAGGAGTGAAGGAAAGATCTGAGTCAAACATAACCCCAAGGCAGCGGGCTTGCTGTGTAGGGGCTATGGTCGCACCACAGACAGAGATGGAGATTTCAGGTGGAGGGTGTTTAGCAGAGGGAGGGAAGACAAGAAGCTCAGTCTTAGAAAGGTTTAGTTTTAGGAATAGGGAGGACATAGCGTTAGAGACGGCAGACAGACAGTTACTGGTGTTCTGTAGAAGTGCGGGGGTGATATGACGGGAGGAGGTATATAGCTGGGTATCATCAGCATAGAGATGGTACTGAAAACCAAACTTGCTGATGATTTGTCCGATGGGTAAAGTGTAAAGTGAGAAAAGGAGAGGGCCCAGGACTGATCCCTGAGGAACCCCAACTGTAAGGGGGAGAAAAGATGACGTGGAGCCAGAAAGTGATACACTAAAGGAGCGGTCAGAGAGATAGGAGGAGAACCAGGAAAGAGCAGAGTCCTTGAGGCCGATAGAGCGGAGCGTGGAGAGGAGGAGCTGGTGGTCTACAGTGTCAAAAGCTGCAGATAGGTCCAGGAGGATGACAAGTGAACGGTCACCTTTAGATTTGGCGGAGAGGAGATCGTTAGAGACTTTAGTAAGGGCAGTTTCTGTAGAGTGGTGAGGACGGAAACCGGACTGAAGGGGTCAAGGAGAGAGTTGTCAGAGAGGTAGCAGGTTAGGCGGGAATAGACCAGACGTTCCAACAGTTTGGAGATAAAAGGAAGATTAGAGACAGGTCGATAGTTGGCTGCACAGGAGGGGTCTAGGGAGGTTTTTTTCAGTAAGGGAGTGATAATGGAGTGTTTGAAAGCCGAGGGGAAGATGCCAGAGGAGAGGGAGAGGTTAAAGATTTTAGTAAGGTAAGTAGTGACAACAGGAGAGAGAGACTGGACAAGGTGTGAGGGAATAGGGTCACTAGGGCAGGTGGTGGGACGAGATGAGGAGAGGAGTCTGGAGACTTCCTCCTCTGTTACAGGTTCAAATACTGAGAGGGAAGAGGAGGAAATACAAGAGGGAATGGGATCAACACTTCTTTGGGACTTGGAGGTGATCTCCTGACGGATGGTATCTATCTTTTCCTTGAAGTAGGATGCTAGGTCTTCAGCACAGAGGTTAGTTACGGGTGTCTGAACTTTGGGTTTGAGGAGGGAGTTGAGGGTATCACAGAGATGTTTTGGGTTATGGGATAGAGAAGAAATGAGAGAGGTAAAGTAAGATTGTTTAGCAGAATGAAGAGCGGAGTAGTAGCTTCTAAGCACAAATTTGTAATGTAGGAGGTTTGCATCAGTTTTAGACTTCCTCCACGAACGTTCAGCACACCTAGAACACCGTTTAAGAAAACAAGTTGAAGGTGTGTGCCAAGGTTGTGGTTGTCTGTATTTTGCTGATTGAGGTGTGAGGGGTGCCATTTTGTCAAGGGTTGTTTTGAGGGTGTCGTGATAGCACTTGGCAGCCAGATTGGGACAGGAGAGCGAAGAGATAAGAGGCAGTGATGACTGTACAGAGTCTGTAAGTTGTTGGGTGTTGATGGCACGTAAGTTTCTGTACATGACCAAGGTTGGGGTGTCAGGAGGAAAATGAGTATTAGTGATTGAAAAGGAGAGAAGATTGTGGTCCGAGAGCCCGGTAGGAGTGTTATTAAGGCGAGAAACTGGGCAAAGTCTGGAGAAGACGAGGTCCAGGGTATTCCCACCCTTGTGGGTTGGAGAGTCAGAATGCTGGGAGAGGCCAAGGGAGGAGGTTAGGGAAAGAAACTGAGAGGCCGATGGGGAAAGTGGTTTGTCAATAGGGATATTAAAATCGCCAATGATAAGGGCAGGAATGTCAGAAGATAGAAAGTAAGGAAGCCAGGTAGAAAAATGGTCAAGAAAGCGTAGTTGTGAACCAGGGGGGCGATATATGACTGTGACTCTCAGGGAAAGGGGCCGGAAGAGTCTAATGGTGTGCACCTCAAAAGAGGAGAATGAGAGGGAGGGCTCAGGGGGAATGACCTAGTAAGTGCAGTCCTGAGAGAGAAGTACACCCACTCCTCCACCATGTCTGTTATCAGGTCTAGGAGTATGGGAAAATTGAAGACCTCCATGGGTCAGAGCAGCAGGTGAGGCTGTGTCTGACTCTTGTAGCCATGTTTCTGTGAGAGCCAGCAGGTTGAGCGATTTATTGAGGAATAAGTCATGGGTTTCAGTGAGTTTGTTGCAGACAGATCTAGAATTCCATAGAGCACAGTTAATGGAGATGGGGTCTGGCATGCAGGGAATCTTAATCAGGTTAAAAGGGTTTCTGTAGGTGGCCGATGAAGAGAAGCTGTTAGTAAAGGTTGGAGGACCAGGGTTAGGAGAGATGTCTCCAGCAGTAAGCAGGAGCAGAGATAGAGATAGCAGGTGTGAGTGAGAGAGGGAGGATGTTTGGAGGGAATGGGAAGAAATGGTTTATTGTATGGGAAAAAGACAGCAGGGGGGGGGGGGTAGATCAGCAGGTAGAAGGGAAGAAGAGATAAATATACTATTGCTTGATATAGGAGTTGGGGGTTTGGAGCAGAGTTTGAGTATTAGGGAAGCAAAAGTGATAGCAAAGGTGAACATTTTTGGAGAGCAGAGGAGTATATGGAATGCAGTTACCTTCAGTTCCAATTCTGGTTTAATTCATCTAGACACTCAGGGGGAGATTTATCAAAGGGTGTAAAATTTAGACTGGTGCAAACTGGCCACAGCAACCAATCACAGCTCAGCTTTAGGCAGTGCTGAAAGGAAAGCTAAGCTGTGATTGGTTGCTGTGGGCAGTTTGCACCAGTCTAAATTTTACACCCTTTGATAAATGTCCCCCTTAGAGTGATCAGCACTTAGAGTGATCAGCAATGACCATGGTCAGGAATGACCAGAGCAGTTCACTATATAGTTAGATAACTAGCTGAGAAGTACTACCAGGTGTGAAACATGGGGTGGGTGGGGAAGAGATGGAAGAGGGCAGGGGTAACTGATAGAGAGAAGATTGTAAACAAACAGTTTGGGTTCACTGCTTAGAAAAGAGGGCAATAAAAGTCAATGCTGAGAAGAGTAGAGCCAGATATCATACCATGAAATTTAAACAATGCAATGGATAATGGGGGTAGGAGTTGATAGTTGGAGCCAATTCATACCATGAAATGTAAACAATGCAATGGATAATGGGGGTAGGAGTTGATAGTTGGAGCCATTCATACCATGAAATTTAAACAATGCAATGGATAATGGGGGTAGGAGTTGATAGTTGGAGCCAATTCATACCATGAAATTTAAACAATGCAATGGATAATGGGGGTAGGAGTGATAGTTGGAGCCAATTCATACCATGAAATTTAAACAATGCAATGGATAATGGGGGTAGGAGTTGATAGTTGGAGCCAATTCATACCATGAAATTTAAACAATGCAATGGATAATGGGGGTAGGAGTTGATAGTTGGAGCCAATTCATACCATGAAATTTAAACAATGCAATGGATAATGGGGGTAGGAGTTGATAGTTGGAGCCAATTCATACCTGTGAATGGAAGAAGAAGATCAGGTCAGGAGATGGTGATATTCCATAATTAATACTAGATGTATGAAATTTGTTTGTTCCTTATCATAGTGGTGCACTCCCAACATATACTGTATGCAGTAGCGTAATTTGGTGGGGGCAGAGGGGGCGGATGCTCCCGGGCCCACACAGGCAGGGGGCCCACTGAAGATTTCGCTAGTTAATGCTGACCACAAAAGCTATTGCTTTTGCAGACAGACTTAACAAATGTTTATTGGTCACTTAGTGTTCCTGGGAGGCCCACACGGCTACCGAATGTTGTGTCTGACTATTTAGCTGTATGCGCTTGTATGTGAGGAGAAGATACTGTTGAATGCAGCAGGGTGATTGACAAGGAGAGGAGAGCATTGGCTCTCCACCCTGCCAATAACTGTTGTGGCCACAAGAGGCTGTTCCCTCCCTTACAGCTGTGGGACATAGATGATGTCACTTGTGTGCTCACAGAGCAGGGAGAGAGTTGACATCAGAAGACTACAGTACTGCAACCGCACAGCAGGTAAGTAAGGCTTTTTTCCCCTTAGTTATAGAGGTGGAGACCTATGTGGGTGGGGCTAACTCCTAGGAAGGATTTCATATATGGGGGTTGGGGTATGGGATGTCCTGGCTAACTTAAAAGGGTATACCTAATTTGGAGGAACAGTACAGTCTACTTACAGTGGTGGTGGTGGTGTCTAACCACCAGGAGCATTACCAGGTAGATTACTGCTGGGAAAGGGGGTGGCCACATGGGGAATACATACCAGGGGGATTACCTAGATGAGATGGTGCTGGAGGGGATGCCTACATGGAGGATACTACATGGAGGTCTAAATACTAGATAGATGCACAGAGGGGTAGCTAACTTCTATATGAGGGCACAGAGGGCCCTAACTAGTACTACATGGAAACAGAGGAAAATAATAACTATATTGGGGCACAGATGGCCTAACTACAGAGGGACCTCAATACTATATGGGGAAGCACAGGGAGGGTCTATCTTCTATATGGAGGAACAAGGGGGATAATCTACTATGTTAGGATATAGATGGTGGGCTTTTTACAATATGAGAGCATAGAGGGACCCTGCAAACTATATGAGGGCTAAAATTGGGTCTAAATACTACATGGAGGCATCAATTGGCTGCTCTCATATACCCTGTACACCAGGATTAGTGGTGCTGATTTCTCCTACATTTTTCATGTATTGTTTCTATGGATTCATAAAGTAATTATTCCTTTTAGTTATGTTGCAGTCTGGCTTTTTTTGTATACAGGTTATTTAAAATAGTTGCCTTGAACTGCATGGGACTATTTATTATTACCCAGAATTGTACTATACATTTACTCTACTACTTTGTACTGCGGGTATCCCCTTTGGGTGTTGCTAATTTGGTCATTGCCCATCAGCTATGGTGTAGTCCTTATGCTGCCCAATAGATATTAGACAGATAGATATAAAAAAAAAGAGATAGAAGAATGGATGAATGGCTAGATAGAAAACAGAAACAGCACCATAGCTTCCCCTATGTTGTGTGTAGTATCACAACTTGGTTGTAATCTCTTTTAGTGGAACTGAGCTGCACTACCACATCCAAGCTTTGGAGGTGAGTGACGCTGTTTCTGGAAAAAAAAGACAGCTATGTTTTAGCAATGCTGGATAACCCCTTTATTTTTACATGGTTATATATGTGAGATGTAAAAAGTCTTTTCCACTGTTCTCAGTCCCTGTTCACTATGAATAATGTGGTAGGTAATACCCTATATTATTCAGAAAGCATTGTCATCTGCTGAGGTTCCCTATGGGTAACATACTGTAATCGGTGGGGGGCCCACTGAGACTCACTCGCCCCCCCTAGGCGGAACCCCTAGCTACGCCCCTGACTGTATGCATAAAGGAGACAACCTATTTAGAACATTACCAGTGTTTATTACACAATTCAGGGGTGTTAGATCTCATCTATAGATGTTTTTTGGATATCTCTTAAGTTAGTGCATTTAGATTCTCTGGAAGTGGCTGAAAAGGCTCTTTGTAAATCAATGAATGAAAATGCTTAGGGCTGTAATATTGCCCAATGATCAAAGTAAGCAAGATTCAAGGTTCAAGTGTCAAGGTTAGGTATGTCCGTGCAGCCCTTGCTTTAACAAGTACAATAGAAAATAATGAAGCTTACCTGTCCACGTTACCCAAGTGTCCTTCTAGCTTTTTTCTGGGATTCCCTGCTCACTGAGGCCACCATGGATGGGGTTTTTTAGCACGTTGATAGTCAATAATCAGCCAAATATCATCTCCTTGGCTAATTGTTGTATTTATTACACGGGGTGATATCTGCCACATAGAGATGAGCGAACCGGTTCGCCCGGTATGGGATCCGGTTCGGATTTTCCCAAAAATCCGAGTCCGATCGGATTCTGATTTTTGGAAATCCGCTCCGATTTTTTTTCTTGCTTTCTAAAATGGCAGCCGCCATTCTAGAAAGCAGGAAGTGTTCCGGGTGGGAAAAGCGCTCTTCCATGATGCCCGGAACACATCCAATCAGCAGGGATCTTGAACTAGCCCACCCCCTGTGTGACGTCGGTATTGCTTCAAGAGGAGCAGTCACATGACCGCACCACGCAGTGTGTAGAGGGAGAGAGAGAGAAAGCAAGCTGCTGTTGTGTACTACAGACTACTGAAAAGATATTGTGGGAAAGGAAAGGAAAGATTAGGAAAGCGGAGGGGAGAAACATCTAGTGATTGAGAGAGAAATATAGAGAGGGCGAAAGTTAGATAGATTAGGCATTGGACAGAAAAGGGTGCACAGAACCAAAACGTGCAGTGCAGATATACAAGTCCTATATTTCTGATAGTGTGTATATCACATCCGTCTTATACTGAGAGACTAAAATACCTGGTTCAGGTGTATAGCATTGTAGCTTAAAAAAAGTGTTATATATATATATATATAGAGAGAGAGAGAGAGGAAGAGGAGGGAGAGGAAGTTTAGGAGGAGGAGGACCTGAATGCACAGGGACGGGGGAGACGGGTGGAGGAGAAGGAGATGAGCCTTCCTGCCAGACCAGAGGGGGGCCAGAGAAGGATATGCAGGGCTATGAGGAGGATGGAGGCAGTACCCATTGGCAGTATGCTGTGGAGACGTGGCGGGGACTCCTTCCCACTCCCTGGTGGAAATGGCTAATCGCATGTTGATATGCTTTCGGGCCGACCCACGCTAGCAAAGGATTGGTCAACGGGACGAGTTTTGGCTGGCCACACTACTGGACCCACGGTATCGCAACAAGCTGTGTTAAATCATTCACTCTTTCTAACGGGAGGAAAAAATGAATTATTATAGAGAGGAGCTGGGTGCACAATTAGTGGCAGCCTTTGGAACATGAAGCTCTCATTCATGTCATTCCCACCAGGGCCACACCAGCAGCGCTGCCTCCTCCACATCCTCCTCTAGCAGCTTGGGTGGCATGAGCAGTGGCACCAGTCTGAGCCTGATGTCCATGATGCACACTTTCATGCAGCCATAGGCCGGGGTAACGGGCACCTGCACAGCAGCAGGACATGGCGGCACACCTCAAACAGCAAGTCCAGGTGTTTTTGGACTCTACGTTGCCACCTAACGTCCCCGAACCCCTGGACTACTAGGTGGGAAAATTAGATGTCTGGCCACAACTCGCTGAATTTGCTTTGGACATACTCTCCCGTCTGGCCAGCAGTGTGTCATCCGAGCGAGTTTTCAGCGCAGCAGGTCATATTGTCAGTCCCAGGAGAACCAGATTGTCCTGTGATAGTGTGGAGCGTCAAAATGAATGCCACATGGATAGATGTGACACCTGCTCCTGATACCACAGAGTAGGATTTGGTCGTGTTGTCACCAAGATGTAGGACCTTTTCTGCTTCTATTATGGCCTATATGTGAACTAGACCGTACTGGTCATTCCACCATTCCTGCTGCTGCCGCCCTGCTACCTCTCGCCTGTCCATAGACCTCATTATTCTGCTTCCGCTGCTCATGTCACCCCATTACAACTGCTACTCCTGCCCTGGCCTCAATGTTGGCTACTGCTGCTACTGCCCTGGCCTCCATATAGGCTACTGCTGGGCCTTCACTGGCCTCCATGTTGACTACTTCTGCTCCTGCCCTGGCTTACATGTTGGCTACTGCCGCCCCTGCCCTGGCCTCCCTGTTGGCTACTGCTGATCCTGCCTGGTCTCCATGTTAAATACTGCTGATCCTGCCTGCCATCCATGTTGGCTACTGCTGATCCTGCCTGCCGTCCATGTTGACTACTGTTTCTCCTGACCTGGCCTACATGTTGGCTACTGTTGCTCCTGCGTGGCCTCCATGTTGGCTACTACTGATCCTGCCTGTCCTCCATGTTGGCTACTGCTGATCATGCCTGGCCTCCATGTTGGCTACTGCTGATCCTGCCCTGGCCTCCCTGTAGGCTACTGTTGCTCCTGCCTGGCCTCCATGTTGTTTACTGCTGCTCCTGTACTGGCCTCCTTGTTGGCTACTGCTGCTCCTGCCTTGCCTCCATGTTGGCTACTGCTGGGCCTTGACTGGCATCTAGGTTAACTACTGCTGTGCCTGCCCTTGCCTCAATGTTGGCTACTGCTTTGCCTTAACTGGCATCTAGGTTGACTACTGCTGTGCCTGCCCTTGCCTCAATGTTGGCTACTGCTGGGCCTTGACTGGCATCTAGGTTGACTACTGCTGTGCCTGCCCTTGCCTCAATGTTGTCTACCGCTTGGCCTTGACTGGCATCTAGGTTGACTACTGCTGTGCCTGCCCTTGGCTCAATGTTGGCTACTGCTGGGCCTTCACTGGCATTTAGGTTGACAACTGCTGTGCCTGCCCTTGCCTCAATGTTGGCTCCTGCTGGGCCTTCACTGGAATCTAGGTTGACTACTGGTGTACCTGCCCTTGCCTCAATGTTGGCTACTGCTGGGCCTTGGCTGGCATCTAGGTTGACTACTGCTGTGCCTCCCCTTGCCTCAATGTTGGCTACCGCTGGGCCTTGACTGGCATTAGGTTAACTACTGCTGTGCCTGCCCTTGCCTCAATGTTGGCTACTGCTGGGCCTTGACTGGCATCTAGGTTGACTACTGCTGTGCCTGCCCTTGCCTCAATGTTGTCTACCGCTTGGCCTTAACTGGCATCTAGGTTGAGTACTGGTGTGCCTGCCCTTGCCTCAATGTTGTCTACTGCTGGGCCTTGACTGGCATCTAGGTTGACAACTGCTGTGCCTGCCCTTGCCTCAATGTTGGCTACTGCTGGGCCTTCACTGGCATTTAGGTTGACTACTGGTGTGCCTTCCCTTGCCTCTTTGCTGGCTACTGTTGCTCCTGCCTGGCCTCCATGTTGGCTACTGCTGCTCCTGCCTGGCCTCCATGTTGGCTACTGTTGCTCCTGCCTGGCCTCCATGTTGGCTACTGCTGCTCCTGCCTGCCCTCCATGTTGGCTACTGCTGATCTTGCCTGGCCTCCATGTTGGCTACTGCTGATTCCTGCCTGCCCTCCATGTTGACTACTGTTGCTCCTGCCTGGCCTCCATGTTGGCTACTGCTGATCTTGCCTGGCCTCCATGTTGGCTACTGCTAATCCTGCCTGCCCTCCATGTTGACTACTGTTGCTCCTGCCTAGCCTCTATGTTGGCTGCTGCTGATCCTGCCTGGCCTCCATGTTGGCTACTGCTGCTCCTGCCTGGCCTCCATGTTGATTACTGTTGCTCCTGCCTGGCCTCCATGTTGGCTACTGCTGCTCCTGTACTGGCCTCAAATGACTATTGCTGGACCTTCACTGGCCTCCAATGACTACTGCTGCTCCTTCACTGCATTTGTGACCTTTTTCCTGCATAGACCCTGTATTGGTGAATTTCCTGCATAGACCCTGTAATGGTAAGTTTCCTGCATAGACCCTGTAATGGTGAATATTGAAGTCTAAAAAAAAAATTTTACTTTGAGATATCGAAAAGATAATGATGTTACTGACATGTAGAGCCCTAAATTCAACCAAATACACTACCCCCGTATCATATAGATACTTCAACCCCTTAACGACATCGGGCGTAAATTTACGCCCTGATGACGGTAAGGACGTTCAGAACGGGGCCGCGCGGCGACCCCGCTCTGAACCGCCGCGGTCCCGGGTGCCGCTTGTAGCCCAGGACCGTAGGTATTAGCGGGCACGGTCCGATCGCCGTGCCCGCTAATACAGTAATCAGATGCAGCTGTCAAACATGACAGCTGCATCCGATTACCGGATTCAGCTGTTCCCTGGTGTCTAGTGGCGGAGATCGCTCCCCCGGGATGATATCCCGGAGGAGCGATCTCCGTTTCTGAAGCCGGCCGGGGACCGCTCCAAGATGGCGCCGTCCCCGGCTCGGCACTCGTTTACTTCCGGCTGCAGCAGCCGGAAGTAAACGAGTGCCTATCTCATGGATCTCTGCAGCATATCTATGCTGCAGAGATCTCAATGAGAGATCAAAGTATATATACTACAAGTCCCCCAGGGGTCTTCTAGTATATGTGTTAAAGTAAAAAAAAAAAGTGTTGTTAATAGTAAAAAGCCCCCTCCCCTAATAAAAGTCTGAATCACCCCCCTTTTCCCAGGTTATAAATAAAAGTAAATAAATAAATAAATAAACAAACATGTTTGCTATCGCTGCGTGCGTAATCGCCCGAACTATAATTAATCACATTCCTGATATTGTACGGTAAACGGCGTCAGCGCAAAAAAATCACAAAGTGCAAAATTGCGCATTTTTGGTCACATCAAACCCAGAAAAATTGTAATAAAAAGCGATCAAAAAATCGTATATGCGCAATCAAGGTACCGATAGAAAGATCACATCATGGCGCAAAAAATGACACCTGACACAGCCCCATAGACAAAGGATAAAAGCGCTATAAGCCTGGGAATGGAGCGATTTTAAGTGACGTATATTTGTTGACAATGGTTTAAATTTTTTACAGGCCATCAGATACAATATAAGTATGGCGTAAAAACACATTTCCCCCAAATAAACAAAATGCTTTTTTTTTTTCAATTTCACCACACTTTGAATTTTTTTCTGGTTTCGCAGTGTACTTTATGCAAAAATTCAGCCTGTCATTGCAAAGTACAATTAGTGACGCAAAAAATAAGGGCTCATGTGGGTTTCTAGGTGGAAAAATGCCAAGTGCTATGGCCTTTTAAGCACAAGGAGGAAAAAACTAAAACGCAAAAATCGAAAATTGGCTCTGTCCTTAAGGGGTTAAACAATGAAATCCGAAATTCGGTCAGACCGAACTTTCCGAAACAATCCGAAAATCCGATCGGACCGAACTTTTGAAAAGTTCGCTCATCTCTACTGCCACATTATGCCTCATTTGGCAGATAATTGCCCCATGTAATAGAGACCTCTCCCATGAGGGTCAAGTGTTTTGAAGAGAATTGTCATAAGTGCTGGTAGTGCAGTGATATACCTTAAAGTGTCACTGTCGTGAAATTTTTTTTTGCAGAAATCAATAGTCCAGGCGATTTTAAGAAACTTTGTAATTGGGTTTATTATCCGAAAATGCATTTTTATCATGAAAAAGCAGTTTGAAGCTCTCCCCCTGTCTTCATTGTTCTCCTATGGAGAGAGCTAAAGAAAAGACCAAAACAGGACAACAAAGAGTTAATCTACAAATCCCTCACCCGTTATCTGTTCTGACCATCACCAGTGACCTGTCTGAGCTCGGATTACAGCTGTCACCCAGCTCCGTGCCTGTAATCCTCTGTTATCTGCTTTCTGCTGCCGGCTAACTCCCTCCTTCCTCCTCCCCCCTCCCCTCTCCCTAGAACAGACAGGGGACGTCTCCTGCAACAAGTCACAATTTTCAGATTTTCAGAGTGGATGAAAAAGAGGAAGGAGGGGGGGACCTGGGAAAATGCTTTTTACATGCAGATAATGGCAGATTTGGCTAATAAACCCAATTACAAAGTTTCTTCAAATCGCCTGGACTATTGATTTTGCAAAAAAAAAAAATACGACAGTGACTCTTTAAGCAGAAATGTGAGTTATCTACTCCCCCCCCCCCCATATCAAGGTAGAGCAGGACTCAATTGTAAATCCTTATAGAAGTCAGGTACAGCAAAATAAAAGAAAATCTGAGAGAGAAAATTGAAGCCATTATTATTGGGGACCTTAACTGCCCCAATATTAACTGCAAGTCAGAAACCTGCAGCTCCAGCAAAGGAAACAGGTTTTTGGACAATTACCTTTCACTAATGCAGGAACCAACAAGGGGGGCACTTCTGGACCTAATTTAAACCAATAGGCAAGATGGAATATTAAAGGTAAAGGTGGGGGGTCTTCTAGGTAATAGTGACCACAACACAATGAGTTTTTCATTTACTCCTTTATTAAAATGCTTAGTATATAACTATTAAATATTAACTTCAAGAAGTTTAATTTCCAGAAACGAAGTGAGGACCTTGGTGTCATAGACGGGGACAATGTCCTGACAATTTTAAGAGCATCCTAGGTAGATCTTGTGAACAACACATTCCCAATGGAAATAATCACGTAGTAGAATAGAGAACAAACCAATGTGATTAAATACAGCTGTTAGGGGTGCAATAAAGCACATAGAGCTTGAAAAGAGCACCAATTTAACAATGACTTCCCTTTAGAGAAACTTTAACCCTTGCATACCCTCCCTTTAAAAGTGACTTTGGTACTCGCCACTTTAAGAGTGAATTTGGTAATATCCCTTTTAAAAGCGACTTTGAAGACATCGCCGACTTGCTATCTATTTTTGAATTATTCCGGTAAACACCCTTCCTTCTGCCCACTATAGACCTTGCCGATCTTTCATAGGACCTATTTTTCTCCACTAGGAGTTTTAACAATAGGCATTTTACAATCAGATGCCATGTTTTTTAAATGTTGAAAACCTAGAGGCGGAACATAGCTCATCTGTCTCTGGCACTGTCCAATGCCACAATCTTTCTGGAGGACTGTGGAGAAATTCGCAAGGTCAATACCTGGTAACTTTTGTACCTTTTGAGGCCCTGTGGGGGATTTTTGGGCTGGACGGACCCTACTAAATATAAATGTGACTGGGGAGCAAGAAGAACTTTTACACTTCTTAGCTGCTGCTGCACGCAAGGCCATTCTGCAAGTTTCTCCCCATCCCTCCTCACGCCAGCCTCATTTTCTGGACAAATTCTTTTTATTTAAACCCTCTTAGGGACATATGACTGGTTCCACCGGTACGTCATATTGTCCGGAAGAGGTGTTCAAGAGTGGGGACGCCCGCGCGGTGGACCCCCGCTCTGAACCACCGTCGCGATCCCGGGTGCCGTGTGTAGCTCGGGAACCCACGGCTATTAGCGGGCACAGTCCGTATCGCCCGTGGCCCGCTAAGAAGGTAATTGGATGCAGCTCTCAAAGTTGACAGCTGCATCCGATTACCTTCCGAAGCCGTTCCCTGGTGTCTAGTGGTGGAGATGGCCCCCCCGGGACGTTGTCTGGTGCCGGCCGGGGTCTCCGCCAAGATGGCGCTGATCCTAGCTCGGCACTCGTTTGTTTTCGGCTGCAGCAGCCGAAAGCAAACGAGTGCCGATCTCATTGATCTTTGCAGTATAACTATACAGCAAAGATCTCAATAAGAGATCAGAGTGTATATACTAGAAGTCCCCCAGGGGGGCTTCTAGTATATGTGTAAAAAAAAAAAAGTGTTCTTATTACCCCCCTTTTCCCATGTTTTAAATAAAAGTAAAGAAAATAAATAAACATGTTTGTCATCGCCGCGTGCGTAATTGCCCGAACTATTAATTAATCACATTCCTGATCTCGCACGGTAAACGGCATAAGCGCCAAAAAATCCCAAAGTGCAAAATTGCGCAATTTTGGTCACATCAAATCCAGAAAAAATGTAATGAAAAGCGATCAAAAAGTCGCATATGCGCAATCAAGGTACTGATAGAAAGTAAACATCATGGGCAAAAAATGACACCTCACACAGCCCCATAGACAAAGGATAAAAAGTGTGCGGGAATGGAGCGATTTTAAGGAACGTATATTTGTTAACAATGGTTTGAATTTTTTACAGGCCATCAGATAAAAGAAAAGTTATACATGTTATATATCGTTGTAATCGTAACAACTTGAGCAACATGCTCAACAAGTCAGTTTTACCCCAGCGCGAATGGCGTACAAACAAATACCCCCCAAATCAAAGAAATGCGTTTTTTTGGTCAATTTTACCACACTTTGAATTTTTTCCTGGTTTCACAGTGTACTTTATGCAAACATTTAGTCATTGCAAAGTACAATTAGTGACGCAAAAAAAAGGGCTCATGTGGGTTTCTAGGTGGAAAAATGCAAGTGCTATGGCCTTTTAAACACAAGGAGGAAAAAAAACGAAAACGCAAAAACGAAAATTGGCTCCGTCCTTAAGGGGTTAAACTGGACTGGATGGAGGCTTCCATTCTCAAAGAACGCAGAGTAGAATTTTTTTTTACTGTTTGGGAAACTTTTATCCCTACACTACCCCTCCGTATTCGAGGTAGAATTAAACACACATTCCAGGACACCACGTGGTATCTTACAAGACAACTCACAAATGACCCGCCAATTTAAAGTAACAATATGGGACGATGTTAGACTCATGGATAATCTTTTGATACCATTTGTATCTCATGACTTTTAGATTGATATCTTGGATAATTTTTTGTATGCAGTCGAAGTTCAATAAAAACAACTTAAAAGAGCGACTTTGATACCATCCCTTTAAGAGCGACTTATGTACTGCCCCTTTAAGAGCGACTTATGCACTGTCCCTTTAAGAGCAACTTATGCACTGTCCTTTGAAGAATGACTTGATACCTGGCCCTCTAATATCGTCCCTTTTAGAGTGACTTGCTACTGTCTCTTTAACCCCTTAAGGTCAAGGCCTATTTTCGTTTTTGCGCTTT
>NW_027208809.1:0-44796 GCF_027789765.1 Dendropsophus ebraccatus
GTGAGAAAATATTATTTTACTGAAAGAGTATAGATACCTGGAACAAACTTCCACAGAGGTGGTTGGTAAATCTACAATACAGAATTTAAACACGCCTGGGATAAACATATATCTATCCTAAGATAATAAGAAAGAAAATACTAAAAGGGCAGACTAGATGGGCCCAGTGGTCTTTTTCTGCCGACAATCTTCCCAGAGCTGTGCGGGCTGTGGCTGCTGGAGAGGATGATGGCAGGGGGACACTGAGGGACACAGGGCACTGGAGGGACACTGAGCATCCCCCTGCCATCATCCTCTCCAGCAGCCACAGCCCATACGGCTCTGGGAGTCGGGTTGTGACATCACCATGTTATCCATGAAGTGATGCAGTAGAAAGTGCAGGGAAAAAAATCACTTAATGTGCATTTCCCGTAATAAGTGTATATTGGTGATTTGTATAACTTTTGGGGGGCAATACAATACTTTAATTCAAATTTTCGCCGACTTCTCCTTTAAATTTCAAATCTGCATAACCAAGAAAATTAAAATGTGTCATGAAGGGAGGAGACGGTCCCATCTAGAAGTGGTTAAATCTTTCTGGTTACTGTAGGCAGCTAAGTTGTTTTTTTAGTTGGATTTTATAATACAGGACTTATTGCATCCTAAACCCTGACCACAACTAAAGCCGCAGTCAGTGCATATCGTACCCTTTTGCAGACGGGTATGTGGGACAGTCTTTCAAAAAGTTGGCAAGTATGATGTACATGATTGCACACTGTGGAGCAGGACCCCTTATAGATGCCCCCCGTCTGTGCAGTCCCCTTATAGATGCCCCCCCCTGTTTAGTTCACCTTATAGTTGGCCTCTCTGTAGTCCCCCTTATAGATGCCCCCCCTCTGTTTATTCTGTCATTACCACAGCTGATTCAGGAGAATGACAGGAGGTAGTGAGGGGAGAGGGCTCGGTGATACTGGGCCCCTAGAGGCGCTGTAGCTGTGGAGTATGACAGGTATGCAGTATTTCTATTTCTGTCTATGGACGGGTGGGGGGGGGGCGGTCGGGATTGACTTATAATTCTTCTGTCAGGCAGTGTCCTAAGCGTTGCTTAACCTTACAATCAGTCCCTGTTGCAGGAAATTTTATTGAAAGGTTTTCTATATATGTTATATTGTACTAATATCTTTATCTTCTTCAGGTCACTATCTGAATATTGATCCCTATAACATGTAGTAAATAGCAATTTTGTTGAAATGATTGAATATATTCCCTGCTACTTCAGTGAAAGTATAGAAAAGTGATACATTGACATTCTGCTCCCTCTGGTTACTGAGGCATGTAGTGAGCCAGAGATCCATCCTAGTCATGTTGAAATCTCCCTAGGCTAGGTTTGATGTTCTGCATTGTGGCTTCTACTCTTGGCTGAGCTCATGAAGCGTTAAACATCACCACAGGAACTGAAAAAATATATCATTCCCAAAGTAACCACACTGTGACTTATTACTTCAATGATATTTTGGGGATTTATATTCCATATTTGTCATATTTCTGCCTGTTTGATAATTTATGTCACACTATCTATAAGACATGAGGAAAATCCCTGTAAATGAGGTGATTCTTAGGTGTACTGTTCCCAGGATTTATAGTCAAATATATGCTGTATATATTCTCCTAAGAACAGCCATTAATAATGCTATCTGATCCAGTATTGCTCAGTGGACACTTAAGGCCACATTCACATGTCCGTAAATTTTGGCGGAACTTACGGACAATGAAGGCCTGCAATGGAGAGGTTCCCTGCCTGGCATGATGTATCAATACCATGCCACGTGCAGGGAAAATGTTTGAATCTTCACTCCAGTTTAGTGACAAAGGCCGCAGAGATTCAAACAGCTTCCCCGCTGCCGGCATGATATTAATACAGTACATTATGCCAGGCTGTAACTAAATATGTACTAAATCTATTTATATATATATTTTATCAAGCTTACAGACTGTTGGATTAAAAAGTGCCAAGAACTTGAAATTCCTATAAGTCCAAATTTCAGCCTAATAAACATTTTGGGTGATGCCTATGAAATTCGCCAGTGGAATACAGATGGCCTACCTCGAGATCATGTCTCAACTGAAAATGGTATCCTGGTGACTCGTGAAGGCGTTGGCCCCTAATGATCGACCCACAAGATCAGGTACGATTATCTCCATCATCCCTCTTGCAACAAACATGCATATTTTGCCAATATGAGCACAGATGGTTATGGGGACTTCAGAAAAAATGCTGTCATATCATAGTTATCTAATTTATATGACCAGCTTAAAGGGGTAGGTCACAAGTTTTTTTTTTTCTTTCAAATCAACTGGTGCCAAAAGTGCCAGAGATTTGTAATTTACTTCTATTAAAAAATCTCAAGTCTCCGAATACATATCATCTACTGTATGTCCTACAGGAAGTGGTGTATTCTTTCCAGTCTGGATAGCAGGAAAGGTTTTTTATGGGATTTGCTTCTATTCTGGACAGTTCCTGTCACGGACAGAGGTGGCAACAGAGAGCACTGTGTCAGACTGGAAAGAATACACCACTTCTTGAAGCTGATAAGTCCTAGTAGACTGGAGATTTTTGAATAGAAGTAAATTACAAATGTATGGCTTTTTTTCTGGCTCCAGTTGATTTAAAAAAAAAAAAAAAAAAAAGAAAAAAAAGAAAGGTAAACTACCCCTTTAAGATATATTGGAAATGGTGTCATGTGGTTTTTCAAGTTTTAGCATATCATTTAGTTTACATGCTTATACTTATCACAGATAGTATTTTTATTTTAAATATTGATCCTGTAACTCTGTAGCTCAATCAACCACAGGGCATCAAACACTGAGCATTCAGGCTCGGAGAATGTTGCCGAAACAAACTGTATGACAGGTCTGCTCAACACTACTTGTAACACCGGATGTCAATAACCAACATTGTCCTGCCTGCTCTGGCACTCACAGCCACTGTCAATCCGTACACTGCACCACTCACCGAGCAAAGTCAAGTAGTAATGATCAGTAAGGAACAGACACTGCGGAGTGTAGCTGAGTGAGGCTGCCTGTTTTAGGCCTTACTAAAGGTCTCAGCACCCAAGGAGCTATCACTTTAGCAATACTTAGTGAGAAGAGAAGAAAAAAGAATTGTGTGTTAACTTGATCACAATGACGTGTTTAATGGTGCGTTTACACTGACAGATCTTTATCTGACAGATCTTTAAAGCTAAAGTCAGGAACAGACTATAAACAGGGAACAGGTCATAAAGGAAGGACTACGATTTATCCCCTTTTCAAATCCATTCCTGGCTTTGGCTTCCAAAATCTGTCAGATAAATCTCTCTGTGTAAACGCACCATTACTCAACATTGAAATTGACTTAAATAATTGACCTTAAATAGCATTCTAATTGACATACCTCCCTGACACAGTGGTTGTGTCAGGGGCAGTGGAGGAGGAGATGTGTATCGTCATCTGGTCCTCCACAGGCAGCCATATAGAAGCTGTCTGGCTGCGTTCAGAGATGGGGACCGAGTTGGGGCAGAGCAGCATTGTTACAGTGAACAGGGTTCCCAATATGAGATATACCCGCTATAATATTTTTGTAAAAAAAAACAACAACAAATCACATATTTAAATAAAAGGTATATGTATATCAGCCAACTCCTTTGACTAGTTCATGATTGAACCCAAATCTTTATACTAGGCAAATCGTTGGATCAGAAACAAAGAAACCAAGAATGGCTTGAAAATCATTAAGCTCACCGATGCTGGTTTCCTTCGGACTCTGGAGAATGCCATCAGACTCGGTCTGCCTGTGCTATTAGAAGAAGTAAGTACTTTCATCATACATGCTTTTATTTGACCTTATCTGAAATTGTTTACTTATCCTTTGGTAGGGTGCGTTCACCGCTGCGTGTATGGGACCCATTCAAATTCACAGTACTGGATTTGCAGTGGATTTCGCTGCTAACTCGCAGCATCAAATCCGGTAGGTGTGAACAGGTGCGTTCACAGGTACAGGATCTGCAGCAGATTTGATGGCGCAGATTTGAATCTGCAGATTCAAAGCAAATCAATTTTAGGCCATCAAATCTGCTGCGAATCTGCTGCAGATTCAAATCTGCGTTATCAAATCTGCTGCAGATCCTGTACCTGTGAACGCACCTGTTCACACCTACCGGATTTGATGCTGCGAGTTAGCAGTGAAATCCACTGCAAATCCAGTACTGTGAATTTGAATGGGTCCCATACACGCAGCGGATCCGCTGCATGTATGGGACCCGGCCCCTGTAACCCCCGCACCGCTGGCCGAAAGCCTGCCCGCCCACAGCCCTGGCCCCCCATCCCCCCGCACCGCTGGCCGCACCGAGCATACATTACCAGCTCGGCACCGCGTCTGTGTGAAGCTCCCTGCTCTCTCGCTCCTCTTCAGCCAATCAGTGCACGGCAGCCCTGATTGGCTGAAGAGGATCGTGGGAAGCCGGGAGCCTGAATCAAGCCGCGGCTCTGAGCTGGTAATGTATGCTCGGGGCAGCCAGCGGTGCGGGCGGACGGGGGGCCTGGGCTGCGGGTGGGCAGGCCTTCGGCCGGCGGCAGGAGGTTAAAGGGGCCGGGTCCCTTACACGCAGTGGATCCGCTGCGTGTATGGGACCCATTCAAATTCACAGTACTGGTTCTAACTGGTTGCTAACTTGCAGCGTCAAATCCGCTGCGGATACGGTAGGTGTGAACGTACCCTTAAACAGTTTCTCCAGGATTGGGAAAAAAGGATGTTATAGACCCAGTACTACATCTGTCTGTTTATTGGCCGTGTATGTTATTACATCTTATGACTATTTAAGTACATACTAGATAAGTATTATCTTGTATAAGAATAAAATCTAAACAATGTGGAGAAGACCTTTGTCTCACTTTGTTCTAGGTGTAACCAAAGGAGTCATCTAGGTATACGCATCAATGATCTGTCCTATAAGTAAATGGGCTGACCTCCCATACAGGGCACAGCCGCATGTACTTTATGGATGTGTATTTGAAAATATGTTGAAGGGCATCAGTGCTTTTGCCAGTCCTGTTCATCCCCTACCTTTTTCCTATAACATATTAAATCAATGTTTATTGCTGGAAAACCCCATATTGGGTAGGCCTAGTAGTAGATCAGCTCAAGGCTGTATTGATATTGTGCTGACAGCACAAGAAAGGGCTAGATAACTTTTTTAAGGTACATGTTATTAAGTTTAGCACAGGTCAGTTTTGTTCATACATGAAAAGAAATGAAGATAGATTGCTCAGAAAAGCTGATGTCATGTCATTCCTGGTGCTGTTTGATTTTCTTTTCCTATTGAAGATGTTAGAAGTTGAGTGCAGTAAAGCCCAGCCTGATTCAGGGAGAATTCAATGAGCAGTAATGGAAATGAATAGCACCAAGGCTTCTAATTGAATGTATTTGTTATTGCACTGAGTCTTGTAAAATCCCTAGTTGATAAGGATACCTTGCAGGACAGCATAGGTAATAGAAAGCCAGTCCCCAGGGGTCACCTTCATTTAAATTAGTATTCTGTGTCTTGCTTTTGCATATTCTCTTTTTAATCAGCCTTTATGTCTGACATAAAGTGCTAACGTTTATAAATTGCCTAATTTTGTCCTATTGGTTCAGCAAAGTAAACCATACATCAGTCACATGCACTCTAGTTCTTTTTACATTCAGCTAGTGCACTTTTATTCTACAGCATATCTTCGTATAGAAACATGGAAGCTTGTCAGCAGAAAAAGACCTACTGGTCCATCTAGTCTGCCCGTATATTATTTTCTTTTCTTATTATCTTAGGATAGATATATGTATACACCAGGTAGGTTTACATTCAGTTATTGTAGATTTACCTACCACATCTGCTGGAAGTTTGTTCCAAGCATCTACTACTCTTTCAGTAAAATATTTTCTCATGTTGCTTCTGATCTTTCCCCCAACTAACCTCTGACAACTAACGCTTTCCTCTTGAACCTTATTTAGTCCTTTAACATATTTAAAGGTTTTGAGCATGTTCCCCCTTTCCCTTATTTTCTCCAGACTATACAGATTAATATCCTTAAAGGGGTACTCTAGCGGGGGGGGGGGGGGCACTTTTTTGCTGGGATCGGGGAGGAGGTGGCTGAGGGAAAAGACGTCCACTCACCTCCCCGGTACCAGCGGCGGGTCCCGCATTGCGGCGCTCCGGTGCCCGATTCCCGGCCACTTCCGGGTGTCTGACGCGGGCCCATGACGTGATGTCTCAGGACCGCTCAGCCACTCAGTGAAGGAGGCGGGATCTGTTTCAAGTCCGCTTAGATCCCGCCTCTGTGACTGAGTGGCTGAGCAGACCTGAGACATATCGTCTCGGGCCCGCGTCAGACACCCAGAAGCGGAGCGCCGCGATGTGGGAGCCGCCACTGGAACCGGGGAGGTGAGTGGATGTCTTTTCCCTCTGCCACCTCCTCCCTGGTCCCAGCAAAAAAGTGCCCCCCCTCCCGCTGGAGTACCCCTTTAAGCCTTTCCTGCTATGTTGTATGTCTCACACACTTATGTAGCACGTCTTTCAGATCTCCCGAACTCACACAGTATTCCAGATGTGGTCTCACTAGAGCTCTATACAGCGGGATCACAATCTCCCTCTTACTACTCATTATACATCTAGCTATACTTCCAGTGGTGTAGCTACCATAGAGGCAGGGAAGGCAGTTGCTATGGGGCCTCTTGGGGGAGGGGGGCCCGATACACAGGGAAGATAAGAGCCTCCTGTGTCCTTTTGCTTAACTCCTTATGTATTGCAGTGTGTAAGTGACCCAGTGTTCTCTTACATGCTGCAAGACAAAAGGTAGTCTGCTCTTGCACCTAGTATATAACCATGAGGCTCCTAATAGGCTGTTATAGTTAAATACAGTGGATAGACAGAACAAGCAGACATTGGCTTTCTCCTCTCTCTATATACAGTATATATACATTGTATAGTGTGTAGGGGAGGGGGCCCCATACACTTTTTTGCTATGGGGCTCCATGAATCCTAGCTACGCCCCTGTATACAGCCTAGAATACCATTAGCTTTTCCTACTGCCTGGTTGCACTGGTGACTCATTTTAATCACTAACCCTAAATCCTTCTCTTCTGAAGTCTTTTCCAACACAGAACTTCTTATATGATCTTTATAGCCTATAGTCTGCAGATTCTTGAATCAAAGTATTGCCTTGATTTATAGTTAAGCTTTATTTCACCTTGAAGCCATTTAAAAATCTATGGTTGACCATACAAGATCATTTAGACATTTGTCAAAAAGAACTTTTTGACAAATCTATATATTAAAGTATAATGTACCTACTCGGATCAGTACACCAGGGGAAGGCAATCCTATAACCAGATTCAATTACCCACAGGATAACAAACATCATAGGGTTTAGGAAAAGAAACCCCTCTTCTCTTGGTTAGTGTAGTTTCAGTGGATGCAGACATCAGGTAGACACTAGCTATCCTATAATGTTTATTCAGTATAAAGTAAGGCATATCTCTGCAAGAAGTGAAGAAACAATCTGAAATCCCTAGATGATCACATACATCTACACTTCTGCCACCAGTGCCCTGAAAGTATACAGTCTGTCTACAAATTTCATGGCAGGTTGTCCGAGCTTTGACATAAAAGAGATCCTACTTAAATGACAGGAAGCTGACAGATAAGCAAAGAAAAATTTGAACACAGTTCTCATAGGGAATGCTGTGTTCTGCAAAAGGACAAGAATACAGGAAGCCTTCTTCTTGTGTATGAGACGTTGCCATGGAAATCCATGATATTGCAATGACATTACAGGCCTCCAATTCTTGGAGAAGTTGTAAAACCAATGCACACTCAAACAGATGTCTGATAAAGATAGACGCTGAGCCCCCAAAATACGCCACAATAAACCTCTGCTATCCCGCATGCAAGTCTGATTTTCTTCATCCTCTTTATAGGAACATAATCTACCATAACCCACCAGAACTATCAAGGACAGGATCTACACAGCTTATTGTTACTTGTCTTCCTAACCTCACCTCTGTCTTCTTTTACACCTACAACACAAATTTCTGTACATGAGTTCATTGTGTCCATTTACACATTTGATATGCAACCTAAAGAAGCAGATGCGCTGATCAATTATTTCTGTTGACACGTTGTAAGCATAGAAAAAGTTAATAAAAACTAAAGTGAGATGGGCATTTTTTTTATATTCGCATATGTGTACACATTATGACATTGTGGGATGTAATAGGAAATGTTTGGTTGTACAGTTTGGTTAACGTGTTCACATTTAATTCAAGTTGAAGGAAAACTTAGATCCCGCTCTGGAGCCAATTCTTCTGAAGCAGACCTTTGTGTCAGGTGGAAGAACACTTATTCGCCTTGGAGACTCTGACATCGATTATGACAAGAATTTTAGGTTCTATATGACAACTAAAATGCCCAATCCACACTATCTTCCCGAGGTAAGGAAATGCAGCTATTATGCATTCATCCGCTTGATGATAATTGAAAGTGGCTTGAGATGACTGTGTTGCAATATATCCTACAGGTCAAATCTTGCATCATGATAACTATAGCAAAGATCATAATAGAGTAAAAATATTATAATACATACTGTATGTTCTGAGAGGCAGTACTATATATATATATATATACATATATATATATATATATATATGTATATATACTGTAGTGAATATATACAGTATTTTCCGGCGTATAAGACTTTTTTCTAACCCAGGTAAATCTTCTCAAAAGTCAGGGGCCGTCTTATAGGGTGGGTGCTGAAAAACGTTGGAACCGAACTGGAGAATCTGTGGTTGCCGCATACGGTGGGGGAAGCTCAAAAACGGCCCCATATCCACAGTATGCAGCAATCTTATGAAGGGCAGAGCAAGCTGCAGGCGTCAGGAGTATGGAAAGAAGAGATACGATAGAGTGGCGCTGTGCTCAGGAAAACACACCTCTTTCACCCGTCTATTCTATCGGTATTACTGTACCTCCTTCTCTGCCTCTCAGATCTCACTACTATCTGTTGTTTTTTATTAATATTTATTTGGTGTACGTAGGAAGAGGGGTAAGCTTATACAGCAAGAGGACATTGTAACTTTCTATTGTGTGCAATGGTAAATTGGGCAATTTAGCACAAATGAAGTTCATCTTCACAGACACCAGCCGTTCTGTGACATGGCCAGGTTACAGAACGGCCAGTGTCTTATGCTGTGTGAATCCGGCCTAAAACAGCTAAACGATTGCAGGCTTATAGCTGTTTTAGTGTGATTCAGCAACTTCGCTCATCACTACATACCTATCCGTGCTCCCCGATGTCTTTTTTTTCCGGTCTCTAGTGTTCCCTGCAGCCGCCTCCAGCCCCCTAAGTCATTGGCTGTCACTGTCTCAGGAATGACAGCTCGCACAGCCAATCAATGACCCTGATGCTATACTGAGTCAATGAGTGATTGGCTGAGTGAGCTGTCACTCTCACATGAGAATGACAGCTCGCTCAGCCAATCACTGGCTGACTGAGACGGGACAGAGCCACGGCCAATTTATGTCACTACATTTTTAAATGTATATTTTATTGTGTGGCTGGCATCTTTACGAACTTGTTCCGAACCTTTAAAAGTTTGGAATGAATCTTAGTTTGTAAGATTTGGTTTGCTTATCTCTATTTGTTGCTCAGAAAATTAGCTGTGTCTGATCAAAATGTGCCCCATCGGAGGAAAAATAAACTGTGCACCTTTAATTTTTTTTGCTTTTGGTTTAATAGAAGGAACAATACTCTAAAATATTTTCAGATTTAAGCAATATAACACAAAACCTAAGTACAGTTCATTGCCCTTTAAAGATAATTACAGCTAGCCATTCTAAGTGCAGTTCAAAAGGTTTGGCCTGAATGTATCCAGTTACATCGGATGCAAGATAAAGTGATGGCGCTAAGCTGAATCCGTGCTGAGCTCTCTCTACCATCCATTGCTAAATATTCTTAGATCATCTACCCAAACAAAATGTCACTGTCAAATTAATTCTAACAGTTCTAACAAGCCTAGCTTAGCATTTGTGAAAATAAAAAGACATACAAAGACAGTGAAAGAAAAAGAAAATGAATCTTGTCCCAAGCCTGTAAAGTCATTGCTGCGTTCTTAACATAATAATCCTGTCACTGTGTTATTAAAGATAATTGATTTGAAAGATTATAGATATTTACTGCTGTTTGCAGCATTCGTTGCTCCACTGAGCTGTCAAATTGTTATATTTGTTAGCTAATATTCTTTCCCGAATAGATGTGCTGACCTTTTTTGTGGTGTTATACATGCTGGTAGACAAATGTTCACAATCCTCTAAAGTAGTTGAAAAGTTTATAAAAAGAAATTAAAATCTTCTGGTATTTGCCAATTTCAATAAATCTGAATAAATGTAATTTGTATAGTTATTATGTTTCCATTACTTATAGCTGTTGAAAATATCACAGTACAAAAGCATTCATACATAGAAAATCAACTGAATAGTCATAAAAATGTGATGTGACAGAGTTGTAAAGTTCTGTGGAATATAAAAAAAATATTATTATTTTGCTTTTGGTTCCTTAGGGTATGTTCACACAGCAAAAGTGGCAGAATTCTGCGTCGGATCTCTCCGCTGCAGAATCCCGCCTACCTCAGTGTCTCACAGTGTCTCTATGGAAGGGCTCATATGCCTCCGCGCCCGCAAAGAATTGATATGTTAATTCCGCTGCGTTTGCTCAGTGTGAACATACCCTTAGCGGGACAAAAAAGTTAGTGTCACTGTCACTTGAAAAATCTACACAGCTGTAAAGCCTAAATTCTGCAGTTTTCATAACTTACTTTATATGTCTTAGATGTCTTGGTGTTTGGTGGTTGTGCCACCTGGGTGGGAATTCTCATCTGCAGCGCCACTTAGCACTCTAGGCCCTGCCCCTCTTTGTAGAGAAGTCCTTATACAGAAAGGGAGCGACAAAGTCACTTGAAAGGGGTTGCCCTTTGGATTAATTTTTTTAGAAAAGTCCCTAGGTGCTGCCAAAATAAAAGATAACCCATACTCAACTGCCTTAACCCTCTGCTTGCAGTCAAGCCCAGTCCTCTCTTTCTCTTCCTGCTGTCAATGATGTGTTAAACATGCCAGAGCTGTCTGCTCAGCCAATCACTGGCTGCAGTGGTATCCTGTCGCTGGGGGCACAAAAATAATTTTTGTGCTACCTTAAAGAAAAATGAAAAACGAACACTTATTTCCTTTATTTTTAAATAAATATAAAAAGTCCTATATATCACATAAAAAACTATTTAAAAATTATTTAAAAAAGTAAACAAGAAGAAATGTTACTATTTACTAACTAAAACTGAAATGTGTTTTGAAGAGGAAACTTGTCCAGTTTATATGTGAGTAAAAAGAAATGAAATAAACGATTTGAGCTCTAAATATTGTTTTTCATACTTTACTTGTTGTTGTTGTCTAGGTGTGCATCAAGGTTACTATAATTAATTTCACTGTGACCAGATCTGGCCTCGAGGATCAGCTGCTCAGGTTAGATTTATCTACTTTATCTTGTAGATAGAAACAATTTATTTCTATAAATTTAAGTTTGCTAAAAAAATAAACATGTTACACAAAGTGATAATACATATCCCCTACAATATTAATTGTGTGTTGTTCTCTAATTTCATAAATCTTTGCATTTAAAAAGTAGTTTTATTTGGGCAGAAAAAAGAAGCAACATATTCAGATCTACTAACAGTAAGCCAGGGATATGTAAAGCATCCCTGGCTTACTGTCTCTGCCCCTCTCTTTCCATGGCACCCTTCGCAAAGACATCCCTGCTCCTTAGAAATACAGAATGGATTATCTGTGACAGAAACTCTATAGATATGTTACAGAAATGATAAGAATACAAGTATTATTGTTGTGTACAGTATCTTTATAATGTGGTTCGGCATTTTTCAGTGATGTTGTGCGTATTGAGAGACCGGATCTAGAGGAGCAAAGGAATCAACTTATTATTAGAATAAATTCTGACAAGAATCAACTTAAAGCAATAGAAGAGCGAATTTTAAAATTGCTATTTACATCTGAAGGAAATATTCTGGATAATGAAGAACTTATTAACACACTGCAGGAGTCCAAGGTCAGCAATTACCTTTAACCTTTTTAGTATTATTAGTTTAGTGCCTTGCATGTAATGTGTGGAATGTACCCTTTCTTTTAAGTCATGTGTAGGTTAAGGCACCAGCAGCTTACCCAGGTAACCTAATTCACCATATGCATTCAAGTCAGAATTATTATAAAAATTGATTGTGAACTGCTATGATGATAGGTTTGGTTTATGACACAGCCACTGGGTTCAGAGGAGAATGTCCTAAAGCAGAAGCATTTGAAACTAATTGTTGAGATAAAGATGTCACTTGTCTATCTACACCTAGCTACTCTTCCAGGTTTCCAGTGTCAATGCAGGTGTATGAAAGGTAGATAACCAACCTAAGGCTATGTTCGCACTATGTATGTGTGCGGCTGTATTTTTTATGCGTCTGGAAATGTGCGTCTGAAACTACGGCCGTGGGAAAAAATAGACATGCGGCTGAAAACATACGGTCATTTACTTGGAAATCTGGTTCAACTAAAAATAACAAATAAAATCTTTAGAAAGTGATGCAAACACCTCTGGATGCATCTGGGAAAGCAGAGAAACAGTTTACATGAATTGCTATTACCGGGGTTTGCGATCCTCTGCAGTAATGCCGATGCCTCTCATGGTTAATATATTTAATTAATAAAACACATTTTTGTTGTAATAAAGTCCCTTTCATTGTTCAATAATTACATTTAAACGAATCCATCATTTTGCAATTAAATATACTGTTAAAATAAATATATATATAAATATATTTATATATATATTTATTTTTTAACAGTATATTTAATTGCACAATAATGGATTCGTTTAAATTAAATTATTGAACAACGAAACTGATTTTATTACAACGAATAACGTTTTTTTTTTAAATAAATAAATAATAAAAAAAAAAAAAACGCATTGGGTCCCCCCTATTTTTATAACCAGCCGGGTTAAAAACCAAGCGACAGCAGCCTGGTAACACCAGGGTGGGAAGAGCCATTGGCCCTCCCCAGCCTAAATCTTACCAGCCTGCTGCCGCCCGGTCCAGGAGCGCCAATTTTGACGCTCCGGGACCACTGGCACCCGGCTCTTCCCAGTACCCCTGGTGGCATTGGGTACTGGGGTAATAATGGGGGTTAGTGTTAGCCATTTTATACCGGCTAACACTAGGCCCCAACTTAGTAATGGATTCCGTCTATTAGACGGCTTCCACTACTAAGTCTATAAAGTAAAGAAATAAAGACAACACACAAGTGAAAAATTTTTATTCAAATAAAAACACTCCTACACCCCTCATTGACCATTTTATTAAAAAAAAAACACCAAACAACCGCTGGTCATCGACGTAGTCCACGGAATCCGACGTAATCCACAGGATACCGATATCTGAAAAACAAAAAGGGAGAAACACACAAACAGGAGCACAACACCCATCATTGTGAGCGGTGTTGTGCACCTTACAGTATGCAGCATCTTTACAGATCGCTGCTTACAATCTGGCCCCCAAGGGGTTAAGGGAGGATGTATTGCATCCCCCTTAACCCCTTGGGGGCCAGACTGATGTCAGACTGCATCCATCCCAGCAAGGAAGGGGTTAAGTGACCCCCCTTCCTTGCTGGGAGGGGTGCAGTGCAGGGGGTGGGGAGAGCTCTATACTCACCCCGATGTGTCCTCTTCGCTGGTCCGCAGCACAATGAAGTCACTGTGCTGCGGACCCGCCAATTATACGTGCGCTGAGCCAATCAGCTGATCAGCTCAGCGCGCATATGATTCAAAATGTTTCTTCTAATAATGCTATTGTGATAACATAATTAGAAGAAACATTTGATGTTTTCATTAAAGTAAAGTGATGATCAGTACAGAATGCTCTATTGCCGGCATATGAATTAACGGCTTAATGGAGCTTCCTGTACTAATTATTATTTAATTAATAAAACACATTTTTGTTGTAATAAAATCAGTTTCGTTGTTCAATAATTTAATTTAAACAAATCCATCATTGTGCAATTAAATATACTGTCAAAAAATAAATATATATATATATATAAATATACATTTATTTATATATATATTTATTTTAACAGTATATTTAATTGCACAATGATGGATTCGTAAGAATTAAATTATTGAACAACGAAAGGGACTTTATTACAAAGAAAATGTGTTTTATTAATTTAATATATTAACTATTAGAGGCATCGGCATTCGGCATCATTGCCGGCTATTTTTGAAGTACTCTGTACGGACCGCCTGTCAATCCACGGCCGCATTTCCAGCAGCAAACAATGGTCTTGTTCATTTTTTTACGGGTCCGTTTACGATAGGGCTGTAGATTCATACATAGTGTGCACTGTGCAGCCGTATATCGTATACTTTCCAGCGTACGCATGAACCGGAAAAATACGGCCGATGATTTACCGCCCGCAATACAGCCGCACAGATACACAGTGTGAACCTAGCCTAAAAATGTACTGACAAAGGAATGTTGGCAAAAAAAAAAAACTAAAAGGAGCATTATATATAATAATAATAATAATAATAATAATAATATATAGTTGTAGTTCAAGACGATCCATGGAAAAAGCAAAGCAGAATATGTGCCAGTTTGTGATGCACTATACTGCACAGGGCATTGTGAGACACAATCTGCCGTCCTAACTGCTTTTTTCCCAAGGAAACACTGTGACAATA
Source organism: Dendropsophus ebraccatus (assembly GCF_027789765.1). Classification (NCBI taxonomy): domain Eukaryota; kingdom Metazoa; phylum Chordata; class Amphibia; order Anura; family Hylidae; genus Dendropsophus; species Dendropsophus ebraccatus. The sequence continues at coordinate 14,839 of NW_027208809.1, forward strand.
AGCAGAATATAGTAAGCCAGCACTGTATATCCCAGTGCTGGCTTACTGTAATGTGTGCATACTGTAGATTCCATGGGTTTGACCCAGTGCATTCCGTCCAGGGAATCTGCTAACAGTAAGCCAGGGATATAAGCATACTGTACCTGGCTTACTGTCTCTGCCCCTTTTTTTCCATGGCTCACTATAGGCGAATATTAATTCAGTGGAATACAGTTGCACAAATAGTTTGATTCACATAAGTAATGAGTACGGGGCACAGATTCATATTTTATTTTAGGTATGATTGTATTTCATTCATGAATGGTTTCTTTTCACAAAATTGCACATACTGTATCTTGTTACTCAACAATGGAAGTCTGTTATGCTAATTTTCAGTTTACAATTGTTGTATAAAGGATTGTGGAGCTCATAAGTGTATATGGAATCTGTGTGTTAAAGGAGAAGCTAAATTAAAGTATGTTATTGCAACATAAAAGTTATACAAATTCTCAATAGACACTTATTATGGGAAATGCACATATAGTGCTTTTCTCACTGCACTTACTACTGCATCAAGTCTTCAATTCCTTGATAAACCCCTTAAGGACGGGGCCCATTTTCGTTTTTGCGTTTTCGTTTTTCCTCCTTGTGTTTAAAAGGCCATAGCACTTGCATTTTTCCACCTAGAAACCCATATGAGCCCTTATTTTTTGCAACACTAATTGTACTTTGCAATGGCAGACTGAATTTTTGCATAAAGTACACTACGAAACCAGAAAAAAATTCAAAGTGTGGTGAAATTGAAAAAAAAACGCATTTCTTTTATTTGGGGGAACTGTGTTTTTACGCCATTCGCCCTGGGGTAAAACTGACTTGTTATGCATGTTCCTCAAGTCGTTACGATTAAAACGATATGTAACATGTATAACTTATATTGTATCTGATGGCCTGTAAAAATTCAAACCATTGTTAACAAATATACGTTCCTTAAACTCGCTCCATTCCCAGGCTTATAGCGCTTTTATCCTTTGGTCTATGGGGCTGTGTCAGGTGTCATTTTTTGCGCCATGATGTGTTATTTCTATCGTTACCTTGATTGCACATATACGACTTTTTGATCGCTTTTTATTACATTTTTTCTGGATTTGATGCGACCAAAAATGCGCAATTTTGCACCTTGGGATTTTTTTGCGCTGACGCCGTTTACCGTGCGAGATCAGGAATGTGATTAATTAATAGTTTGGGCGATTACGCACGTGCGATACCAAACATGTTTATTTATTTATTTATTTGTTTACTTTTATTTAAAACCTGGGAAAAGGGGGGTGATTCAGACTTTTATTGGGGGAGGGGGCTTTTTACTATAAACAACACTTTTTTTTTTTTTTTTTTTTACACTTATACTAGAAGCCCCCATGGGGGACTTCTAGTATATATACTTTGATCTCTCATTGAGATCTCTGCAGCATAGATATGCTGCAGAGATCAATGAGATAGGCACTCGTTTACTTTCGGCTGCTGCAGCCGGAAGTAAACGAGTGCCGAGTCGGGACGGCGCCATCTTGGACGAGTCCCCGGCCGGCATCAGTAACGGAGATCGCTCCCCCACTAGACACCAGGGGAGGGTTGCCTCCGATAATCGGAGGCAGCTGTCAACTTTTGCTCAGCCAATCGCGGCTGAGCACAGTTATGACGCGGCTGAGCACAGTTATGACGTGGTGGAGGGGGGGGCGGCGGCAGCGATTCGGCCGTCCGTCCAAAGATGACGTTTGGCACAAGATGGCGGACGGGCTCGACACGGATCAGGTAATGTATAATGCACCACACACTTCCGGGTACACGGGTGGGTGGTGGGACACGGGAAGGGGGCGATTCACAGACATAACATACATTACAAAGTTGTATAACTTTGTAATGTGTGTTATTCTGTGAATAATTTTTTAGCGCCACACTACCCCTTTAACCCCTTAGCGACCCATGACGTATCTGATACGTCATGGTGCCACGGGGGTGTTCAGAGAAGGGTCCCACCGGGACCCCGCTCTGCACGGCACCGCTCCCGGCTGCAATCTGCAGTCGGGCAGTGCCTCAGTGTCTAGTGGGTCGGATCTCCCCCCCGCGATGCGATCGCGGGGGGGAGATCCATTCTTCTGCCTGTGCCGGGCCTCAGTGTTGCGCTGACGCTAATCCCGGCTCGGCAATAGATTGCTGTGGCCTGCAGCAGGCCATAGCAATCTATCACCGATATGATGGATCATTGCTGTGATCAGTGCTGTCTAATACAAGTCCCCCTAGGGGGGCTTCTAGTTTATGTAAAAAAAAAAAAGTAAAAAAGTGTTTTTATTAATAAAAATCCCCTCCCCTAATAAAAGTCTAAAATCACCCCCCCTTTTCCCATTTTATAAATATTAAATTATTAAATAAACAAATATTTTTGGTATCGCCGCGCACGTAATCGCCCGAACTATTAATTAATCACATTACTGATTACATTACAAAGTGCAAAATTGCGCATTTTTTGGTTGCATCAAATCCAGAAAAAAATGTAATAAAGAGTGATCAAAAAGTCGCATATGCGCAATCAAGGTACCGATAGAAAGAACACATCATGGCGCAAAAAAAATGACACCTCACACAGCCCCATAGACCAAAGGATAAAAGCGTTATAAGCCTGGGAATGGAGTGATTTTAAGGAACATATATTTGTTAACAATGGTTTTGAATTTTTTAAAAGCCATCACATAATATAAAAGTAACACATGTTACATATCATTGTAATCGTAACAATTTGAGGAACATGCATAACAAGTCAGTTTTACCGTAGGGTGAACTGCGTGAATGCAAAACTCCCCCGAAATCAAAACAAATTCGTTTTTTTTTTTTCAATTTGACAGCGCAAATGATTTTTCTCCGGTTTCGCAGCATATGTTATGGAAAAAATATGCCTGTGATTGCAAAGTACAATTTGTTTTGCAAAAAATAAGTGCTCATATAAGTCTCTAGGTGAAAAAATGCAAGCGCTATGGGCTTCTAAACATAAAATGGAAAAAGCAAAGCGCAAAAACGAAAAATTGGCTTTGACCTTAAGGGGTTTAAATTTATCTTTGGGCCAGACTCCTTGAATGTTATGCTTTATATGTCAAGAATAAACTATAATTGCAATATAGAGGCTCTGTATTTCACATTATCTTCTATAAGAATTTGTAAATATTATTAGACATTATGTCATAGTTGCAAATGATTGTTTTCAAGTCTCTTTTTTCTTACCATTTCAGATAACTTCAGGAGCCATTAAAACCAGACTAGAAGAAGCTGAAGCTACAGAACAAAAGATAAACACAGCTCGAGAGAAGTACAGGACAGTTGCCACCCAGGGATCCGTCATCTACTTTGTCATTGCAAGTCTCTCAGAAATAGATCCAATGTATCAATTCTCATTGAAGTACTTCAAACAAGTATGTTAAATATTCATTCCAGTTATCTTTATATACTGTAGCATATATCTTTCACAGTATGAGACTGTGTTCACACACCATCTTTTTATGGCCATTTGACTGCCATCTTTTGGAGCCAAATATTGTTATTTTATAATGACGGACGTTATTTGGCTTCAAAATGGCGGTCGTCAAACTACAGCATGAGAAATAAGATATCTTGTCAGAATGTGAAGACTATGGCTTCAAATGGTGGCCGGCAAATGGCCAAAAAGAGACTGTGTGTATACCTGGTACTCCACGCCTATCTTCTTTGCTGTAGTGAAATTTGTGTAGCAGCTGAAAATCAGAGACTCAAATTGATATGATGCATTTCTGTGTATTGTTTAATCAGATAAAGTTAAATGAGAAGTTAGGCCATGGGAAATTATTTTCACACAGCAGGGGCAGGGGGAACATAACTGCCTACTGTCAGATTTTTGCAACAATGGATTTCTCCTTTAAGGCTATGTTGACACTACGTAAAAGTACGCCCATTGTTGCCACAAGCAAGAACAGCCTGTTCTTCTATGGGATCCTGGGCGGAGCGTATACCCATCGTATATGCTCCGGTCGGGATCCCATGCGGCGCCGCAAAAGAACTGACATGTCAGTTTTCTGCGGCCGCAATTCAGTGAATGTCAGTTCACACAATGAAGTGAGCTGCTCTGGCTACTTGCTTCATTGTGCGCTATGAGAAGTTCTGATGCAGGCGCGTGCTGATCTTTGCAGAGATCGGGCATTCCGTGACCCGGCCGGGTCACGGAAAGGCTGGTCTGTTACGCAGTGTGCACATAGCCTAAGGGTGCGTTGACACGTACAGGATCAGATCAAATCTGTTGTGATACGGTGTGTGTGAAGCTACCCTAAGGTACTGCTGCGGATCCTCTACATTTGAAGACACCCTAAGGCCATTTTCAGACATCGTATAACACTGTCCGTTTTGTGACTGGATGATCTCCACTTCTGCTGAATTCGGAAGTGGGCGCACCCATGTGCGTCCACATCTGAATTCCCTGCTGCACATAATGAGGCGTGCGTCCAGAACCGCATGCTCCATTGTGTGAACTGACAGGTTTCTCTGTGGCCGCTATTCAATGAATAGCGGCCACACAAAATTGACGTCAGATTTTTGCATGGCAGCTAGGGATCTCGGCCGCAGTGTATACTATGGGGGAGATTTATGAAAGGGTGTAAATATAGACCTGGTGTAAACTGCCCACAGCAACCAATCACAGCTCAGCTTTCAGCTCTGGCAAAATATAAGAGGAGTTGTGATTGGTTGCTGTGGGCAGTTTACACCAGGTGTATATTTACACCCTTTCATAAATCTCCGGCTGTGATTCTATAGACAGCAGCACAATATAAGTTTCATATTTATATGAAACTTGCGTTGTGTTAACATAGCCTAAAGGGGTTTTCTGGGGTCAAATCAAAATTCAGTGTAACACTTATCAGCATGAACTTTTGGTTCTAGAATTTTAGTTAGATAACATTTAGGACTTCCCAATTTCTTTAATAAAAAAAAAACTTAAAGTTTTTTTTTTCTATTGCTTCAGTTTCTATATTTGTGTTGATATAAGTCATGGGATGTTGCAGCTGATTTACTTCATATTTCTAATCCCAAAATGACTATAGTATTAGAAAATAATCCTGTCTAAATTAATGATGGGCTTTGAAGAAAGTAAATTACAAAACTGGCAGATATCTGCTCATTCATTTATTTATTTTCCAAACTTAGAAAGTAATGAATTGTAATGTCGCATAACATAGATCTGAGTTTATTTTTGCACAAAAATAAGTCTCCTTAAGAAGATCTGTTATAAGATTTCTTATGTATGATATCAGTATGTGATCATCATCAAAGTAATTTACATGCACACTATTTTTAAAGGTATATTTTTCACTATTAATATAAGGTCTCAGATATGGGTGGCAAGCCCAGGGCAAGTGTGCCTGAAGTAGTAGACTTGGGAATATTTCTGGTGCTGGGGTGCGGGGGGTTGTGCTGTGCTGGTGCTACCAAGTGACAGTGATATTAGTCCTGCAGCTGTCCCTATTAGTAGTTTCCTGTGTCAGGCAGTTCAGAAAAGTTCAGATCTATTGGTACGTGTGGTTACTCTGTATAAAAAGGTTTGCCCCTGCATATCTAATATTTTTTTATATAGTCAGAAAAAAATTCACATCTAGCACATATGCGGCACTTAAACAGCTGCGCTCAGTGGTCCACCAGGATCTGTACCACGTTATGTCGGGGAAAGAGATAAGCTGATTGGTGCTGGAGATCTACAGGGTATGCCAGAGATCCAAGGAGAGCACATGACGGCACTAGAGTGTCACAGTCATCACTCGGTCCAGATCGATGTATATCTTTTTTTTTCAGTCTCATTAAACAACGTGTTTCGGGGCTCTTAGACCCATTTCTTCAAGTACCAAAGTAACTTTGTATATACATGTCTCATACCAATGTTGAGAATGTTGATAATTTGTACCCTTTGTACAACGTGCTGTTGCTTTGTTCCCTGTTTTGGCGCACTGCTATTTCCTGTTTCTGAGAGCTTAGATTACAGTAACAAATTTAGGGCTCAGATAAAGCTAAATTACAAGTCGGATACTTAGCAGTCTGTAGCAGAGATGAAGGGGCAGAGCATGTGCTCCTGCGCGCGGCAGCCCCTACGTTCTAGTGATCGACAGGGATTTCAGCAGCCAGACCCTGACCAATCAGCACTTCTGACATGTTGCTATGACATGTCAGAAGTTTTTAAAAATGATAGTTACACTTCAATGATCATGAGCATTAATAATGGCCGTTGTTTTGCAACAACAATTGTTATTTGCCTTATTTTTACATTGTGGGAACATAACCTTTGGATCATCATAATATATTACAGCAGTTATTCTATACGGTGTTTGCATTGCCGACCACTTTCTCATACACTGTCACCCCCTTTTTGCATTCTGACTTCTCTACACGGGTGTAGAAGGTACATTCAGCAGTTTTCATACCTTATTTTATGTCATACGTCATGGTGCTTGTTCAAGTAAAAAGTGATCTTTTATCAGCTGCAGATTGTGCTAAGTGGGCGATGATGATGACGTCATGGAGGGGAGGGGCCAATGGTGATGCTGTGGGGTGGGCTAAGTGGCACTGAAGCCCCGCCCACTTAGCACAATCTGCAGTTGATAAAAGATCACTTTTTACTTGAACAAGCACCATGACGTATGACATAAAATAAGGTGTGAAAACTAAAGCTAAATTTACCCTTTATACCTGTGTAGAGAATTCAGAATGCAAAGAGGGGGGTGACCGTGTTGCTTTAAAGGGAACCTGTCACCCCCGTGCCGGGGTGAAGACCGCCCGACCCCCGGCTAGAGCCCCGGATACTTACCCCATCTCACCAAGTCCCGCTCCTGGAGCCGGTCCCGGGACGGAGATATCCTTGTCGGAAGCCCGGCGCGCGCGCTGCAGAGATGGGTCCGATGCCCATAGAGAATGACGTCTCCATTCATTCTCTATGGGCATCGGAATCTATGCAGCGTGCACACCGGGCTTCCGACAAGGATATCTCCGTCCCGCGACCTGCTCCAGGAGCGGGACTTGGCGAGATGGAGTAAGTATCCGCGTCTCTAGCCAGGGGTCGGGCGGCCTTCACCCCGGCACGGGGGTGACAGGTTCCCTTTAAGTGCAGTACATTATTACTTTGAAAATATGGCCGTTTTCTGCACTAAAATTATGACCGTATTTTACTGTCTATGAACATGGCTTAAATAGTTAAAAGCCTAATTTTACTATAGGACATTTGGTATAGAGCTATGTACCTACCTTAAAAATGCCGTTTTTATTGGATGTCCGTCATTTAACGACAACGGCCATAAACAAATTGATTATTTAATAAATGATGAAACTTTTAGAAAAACCAACATTCCAAGGACAGAATTGAGAGTATCTATGGTTATTACTCGCTCTATATACTGTTCTCTGTACCATCCACAAGCTTAGATGCTGCACATTCAGGGCTGCTAAGTTTAAAGGCTTCTAGATTGGGACAGTTTAGAAGCTTACACCTAAGCCATATGTTTGCAGGCTTTACTAGCTTATATGGGATTCGCTTGGAAAATTGTCAAACCCACTCACGGTTCTATCTGTTCTGTTCTATTTCCTAATGGGAGATTGAAACTTTAAGCAGTAGACATGTTCCATTGTTTATCAGGAGATGTACTTCAACTACTATTTAAAGCCATTACTTTGCAATACTGTGGATGTCAGTGATGCCAACAGACATGTGACTTTTTTAATTGTTTCATTTTAAAATGTCTTTGCAGTTATTTAACACAACAATTGAGACGGCTGAAAAGAGTAACAATCTTGATATTCGTCTGGCAACCTTGCTTGCCCAAACTCTCTTCTCTTCGTACACCAATGTTTCACGAGGTCTCTTTGAACAGCACAAGCTTATCTACAGTTTTATGCTCTGCGTAGAGATCATGCGACAGAAAGGAGAAATCACTGACTCAGAATGGAATTTCTTCCTCCGAGGGGCTGCGGGCTTAGATAAGGTGGGATTTCTATGCTTTTTGTGCTGATAAATGTGGATGTGATTTTATCTCAATAGCTAAAATAACAAAAAAACTATAGCCTAAAGGCTGAAAGGGTTCATGTACTGTAAATACAAGGATAAGCTTAATCTTGCTTAATCTTGCACATCAAATCATTAACCCATAATTAGACAATTTTACCGATATTCTGGCTGTCCATGATTACAGAATCATAGCAGCTATATTTTAACTGTATAATTATTTTGCATTTCAGTTTATACAAAATATTAAAGCGGTACTCTAGCAAAAAATGGAAGAAAGGAATTGGTGTATTTTTTCCAGTTTGACACCGTGCTCTCTGCTGCCACCACTGTCCGTGACAAGAACTGTCCAGAGCAGTAGCAGGTCCCCATAGAAAACCTCTCCTGCCCTGGACAGTTCCTGACATGGACAGAGGTGGCAGCAGAAAGCACTGTGTCAGAGTAGAAAGATCGCTCCATATTTCAGTTATAAATGAAATTATCTATCTATTTATTCATTTCATTAGTCAGTGAATCTTAGGCTAGGTTCACACAACTTTTTTTGGTCGTTCGACAGCTGTCTTTTCAAAAGTCCGGCATTTTGAGGCCAAATAACGTCTGTTATTTTTTAAATCATACACGTCATTGCAACACTGACGTTATTTGACGTCGAACTGCCAAAAAAAGGTGTTGTGTGAACCTAGTCTTACAATGTACAGTCATGGCCAAAAGTTTTGAGAATGATACAAATATTAATTCTTACAAAGTCTACTGCTTCAGTTTTTAAAATGGCAATTTGCATATACTCCAGAATGTTATACAGAGGGATCAGCTTAACAGCAATTACTTGCAAAGTCAATATTTGCCTAGAAAATGAACTTTATCCCTCAAAACACATTTCAACATCATTGCAGCCCTGCCTTAAAAGGAGCAGCTAACATCGTTTCAGTGATTGCTCCATTAACACACGTGTGGGTGTTGATGAGGATAAGGCTGGAGATCAATCTGTCATGATTAAGTAAGAATGACACCACTGGACACTTTAAAAGGAGGCTGGTGCTTGGCATCATTGTTTCTCTTCTGTTAACCATGGTTATCTCTAAAGAAACATGTGCAGTCATCATTGCACTGCACAAAAATGGCCTAACAGGAAAGAGGATCGCAGCTAGAAAGATTGCACCTCAGTCAACAATCTATCGCATCATCAAGAACTTCAAGGAGAGAGGTTCCATTGTTGCCAAAAGGCTCTAGGGTGCCCAAGAAAGACCAGCAAGCGCAAGGACCATCTCTTAAAAGTGTTTCAGCTGCGGGATCGGGCTACCAGCAGTGCAGAGCTTGCTCAGGAATGGCAGCAGGCAGGTGTGAGTGCATCTACACGCACTGTGAGACTGCGGAGACTCTTGGAGCAAGGCCTGGTCTCAAGGAGGGCAGCAAAGAAGCCACTTCTCTCCAGAAAAAACATCAGGGACAGACTAATATTCTTCAAAAGGTACAGGGAGTGGACTGCTGAGGACTGGGGTAAAGTCATTTTCTCTGATGAATCCCCTTTCCGATTGTTTGGGACATCTGGAAAACAGCTTATTTGGAGAAGACGAGGTGAGCGCTACCACCAGTCTTGTCTCATGCCAACTGTAAAGCATCCTGAAACCATTCATGTGTGAGGTTGCTTCTCAGCCAAGGGAATCGGCTCTCTCACAGTCTTGCCTAAAAACACAGCATGAATAAAGAATGGTACCAAGAGCAACTTCTCCCAACCGTCCAAGAGCAGTTTGGCGATCAGCAATGCCTTTTCTAGCATGATAGAGCACCTTGCCATAAAGCAAAGGTGATAATTAAATGCTCAGGGAACAAAACATAGAGATTTTGGGTCCATGGCCTGGAAACTCCCCAGATCTTAATCCAATTGAGAACTTGTGGTCAATCATCAAGAGACGGGTGGACAAACAAAACCCAACAAATTCTGACAAAATGCAAGCATTGATTGTGCAAGAATGGACTGCTATCAGTCAGGATTTGGTCCAGAAGTTGATTGAGAGCATGCCAGGGAGAATTGCAGAGGTCCTGAAGAAGAAGAAGCACAGCAAATATTGACTTGCTGCATTAACTCATTCTGTCAATATAAGCTTTTGTTACTCATAATATGATTGCAATTATATTTCTGTATGTGATAAAAACATCTGACAAACACACATAAAAACCAGAGGGCAGCAGATCATGTGAAAATATAATATTTGTGTCATTCTCAAAACTTTTGGCCATGACTGTACACTGCCTTCTAATCGTTGATTTATTTATGTTTAGGGAATAATTATTTTGTAGCTATAATCATAAATTATTAGAATGCTTATTTCACCCTTTATTAGGAGCGCCCACCTAAACCAGATGTTCCCTGGATCTACGATGTTCTTTGGAATAGTTGTTGTGACCTAGAAGAGATACTTCCATGTTTTAAAGGATTAAAAGTAGATATACTATCAGCTCCGATTGCTATCCATTTAGGTTAGTATTTATGTGTTTTCATTACTTAGTAATAGCCATTGTTATACATCTGTAAGCTGGGAACACAATATAAGATGGGTATGTAAAATTCAATGAAAGAAAGCATTAAAGACCTATCCAAAAGTTACTGTACAACAAAGCAGCTTGTTCTTTATATAGGGTGTTGTATAAAGCATGCTGCCTGTGTGGCTGAATCAGAGCTTTGTGCATCCAGAAAAAGAATAATTATAATTTAATTCAAGACAATAATAGTATTGGTCAGTATTTATACATTTTAATAGGTTTCAGTGTGTGATCCTAAGGTGTCAGCTTATGAGAATGTCACAGCCACTTTCTTCTGCAGATAAGTTGGAGTCCTGGGAGTTGGTCTTTGATGGCCTATTCTAAGCACAATCCTAAAACCCTTTCATATCGATGTATTAAATGTAATAATCCAATTCAATTGCAAGTTTAATTATGGTTTCCACAAGTCTTATCCAATCTTATTTAACGCTTATTCGTTGTATAATTAAAATATGTACAAGTTCCCTGCCTGCTTTCATTGATAAGGAACCATTGTGTACATTGTGTAAAAATCTGTCCTTTTCATGTGATGATAACACAAGTGCACGACTCCTTCCAGGACACAACTCCGATAACTTTATTGTAATGAGGCCAAGCACCTGTGATAGCTATCTCTCCATAAAAATGATGTCTGTCACTGCCATTTATATGTTCTAAATTAAAGCGACTCTGTACCCACAATCTGACCCCCCAAACCACTTGTACCTTTGGATAGCAACTTTTAATCCAAGATCTGTCCTGAGGTCCGTTCAGCAGGTGATGCAGTTATTGTCCTAAAAAAAATACTTTTAAATTTAAAGCCCTGTGCCGAACGGGAGTATCTGTGCCCTAACTTTGCACCACCTCTCCGTCCCTCCTCCCCACACTCTTCATCATTAGGAATGCCACTGAAACATTTTCTACATGCTGAACATTGCACAGGTCCTTAATGAACCAGCCCATGTGCCGGGCTGCCACAGGTGAGGAATAGGAGGCAATCTGCCTGGAGCATTCCTAATGATGAAGAGGGTGGGGGAGGAGGGACGGAGGGGTGGTGCAAAGTTAGGGCACAGATACTCCCGTTTGGCACGGGCTTCAAGTTTAAAAGTATTTTTTTTAAAACAATAACTGCATCACCTGCCGAACAGACAGCAGGACAGATCTAGGATTAAAAGCAGTTATCCGAAGGTACAAGTGGTTTGGGGGGGGGGGGGGTCAGATTGTGGGTACAGAGTTGCTTTAAGCAAAAGGGACTCTGGCTGTGGCTATTCTATTCAAGAAATATGCCAGATCTTTCTCTTTCCACAGCATCATTAAAGGGGAACTCCAATTATTATTTTTTCTTTCAAATTAACCGGTGTCAGAAAGTTTAAAAAATTTAAAAATCCCCAGTCTTCTAGTACTTTTCAGCTGCTGTATGTCCTACGGGAAGTGATGTATTCTTCCCAGTCTGACATGGTGCTCTCTGCTGCCACCTCTGTCCAGAGCGAAAAGGTTTTCTATGGGGATTGCTACAGTTCCTGACATGGACAGAGGTGGCAGCAGAGAGCACTGTGTCAGGCTGGAGAGAATACACCATTTCCTGTAGGACATACAGTAGATGATAAGTACTGGAAGATTTAGATTTTAGATAAAAGTAAATTACAAATCTCTAGAACTTTCTGAAATATATAATATTATTGGAAGCAGGTTTGGAGGGTTGTGCCACAACAGAGACCATAAAGTCTAGCAGCAGACAGCTGGATATGACAGGGCAGCAGACAGTGTGAACATTTATTTTTTCATTTGTTGTATCTCGTGGATAAACTTTTGCTCCCTTTAGATAATATAACCTGCATGTACAATGTAAACAACAGCACATAGACAAGGGGATTTTAATTAGTTTGTCTGGTGGGCTCAAGACCTGTTAGTCTAACCGCATATGGAAGATAACAACTATAATAAGAAAATATAGAAAGTTACTCAATTACAGTTTCTAATAATGAAGGCAAATATGATTGCTCTCATAGCCACTATGTGTAGTTCATCCCCAGTTGTACTTAATGTACTTGTGTCTCTCTGGAGAGAACAAAAGAGGTGCTTTACTTCCAGTCAGTTTAATTGGATTGTGTACTCTTTTAACGGAAATAAAACTGAAGATAGCATAGCCCAACAGCACAAGTGTCTTGGGAGTAAACATGTTATGATTAAGTATTTTTAGTGTTGGCGATATGTGGAAATCTTTATATCCTCCACAGAACTTTGTAATTGGGTGAGATAACATAATTATTTCTGTCTTCCTTTGGGAGGAAAGAGGCAATTATTTAATCAAGATCAAAGTCAAAAATGTCAACCGCATGTAGCTGAGCCAAGGGATACCAAGTGCTAGATAAAATGCCACCAGACATCTTTTCTCTCTCTCTGCTGACTTCTGTAAATTCTTCAAAGGGGTAATCCGACATCAAGGAAAAAAATACCTGCTACAGAAGCCATTCTTACCTGTCTTCTCCAGTTTGGAAACCACAATTTTTTTTTTTACTTTGGGGTCTCCTGTACTTCCCAATTGAGCAGTTGCTCAAAACTACAATTCCCAGAATGCATTGCTTTCACTCAGCTGTTAATCACAGTCCCCCCATCCTGCCCACTCCCCTCCTACAGCACTCCTGTCAGTTTGTCACTGTTATTTTACTGCCGGCTAGTTCTGTGCAGTGAGATGCAGCACCTTCTGCATTCACTCTGTCTGCCCCTTCTGTATCATCATTCATAATGCTGTAAAGACAACTGATTCATCCTAAATGTCCTAATAAATATATAGGTATCTGTGTATATAGCAGGGAGAGGTTGATGTAGGTTGGGGGGGGGGAGGGTCAGTGGGTGGGGTTATAGCTCAAAGACCAGATTCAGCCAAGTCTACTGTGACATTAGAGAATGATGCATTTTCTATGGAGGGAGGGAGGAGCTGTGGAGCTGTAGACAATAAACATTCTGTAGTTCCTTTTAACACATTCAGGACCAAGCCAAAAATGGCCTTAAGAGCCTGTCCCACCTTTTGATAATTCAGATAAGCCTTAGGGCAGAGTTTGACCGGCATCTGTAGTTATGACATTGTTATGACAGTGAGGCTTCCAGTTTTCATAGCTACCATCGGGACTCTGCGATCACTTTGCAGAGCCCTGATGGTGAACAGAGAAAGATTTCTCCTTTTGTTAGCCCCCCTGGGTGCTGCAGACTGACTGCAGCATCTATAGGGTTCACTGCTGGGATCCGAGCCCAGCTTCTCCGTCCATGAGTGGGAACAGACCACAAATTAGATGTAAGCTTTTCCCATACGAATATATATCAATCTGCTCAGCTCCTTCTGCTCAATAGTATGATTCTGATAGCTTTAAAGGGGTATTCCCCCCAAAATTATTTTTGCATTAATACGTTGCCCACCTGTAGCTTTCCATCTTTCCAATATACAGTTATTATGGATTCTGCACAGTTTTGCTGTTATTCAGCTGCATTCACCTCCATGGATTGCATAGAATCATCAGACCTCAGTCCACACCGACACGCTCCCTGCTCCTGGCCCCCACCCTCCGAGACGGCATCACCTGTCCTCAGTCCCAGCACAGTGAAGTGACTGAGAACACTGATGGGGTGGCTGCTGTTACAGAGGGAGACAGTGATCAGTGCAGCTGTGACTGCATCCCTCTCTAACAGCAGCCACCCGGTCACCCCCAGCCCAGAGCTCACCCCCTGTGTCCAGAGCCTCCAGGCTGTGTCCAGCACTCACCCGCAGCACACAGCCCCCCCGCCCCACAACCAACCGCCCCCTCATCACCCGTGGCATCCCTCACTCACCCGCGGCCCCCCCCCCGCGGCAAGCTCCGCCCCCCCGTGCGATCGCCCACGGCAAGCTCCGCCCCCCCCCCCCCGCGATCGCCCACGGCAAGCTCCGCTCAGCTCTGCTACGCTGTCCCCCCCAACTCAGCTCTGCTACGCTGTCCCACCCAACTCAGCTCTGCTACGCCGTCACCCCCAACTCAGCTCTGCTACGCCGTCACCGCCAACTCAGCTCTGCTACGCCGTCACCGCCAACTCAGCTCTGCTACGCCGTCCCCCCAACTCAGCTCTGCTACACTGTCATCGCCGACTCAGCTTTGCTACACCGTCACCCCCAACTCAGCTCTGCTACGCCGTCACCCCAACTCAGCTCTGCTACACCGTCCCCCCAACTCAGCTCTGCTACACTGTACTCCCCAACTCAGCTCTGCTACAACGTCATCCCCAACTCAGCTCTGCTACAACATCACTTCCAACTCAGCTCCGCTACAACGTCACTTCCAACTCAGCTCTGCTACAACGTCCCTTCCAATTCAGCTCTGCTACAACGTCTCTCTTCCAACTCAGCTTTGCTACACCGACACCGCCATCTCAGCTCTGCTACACCGTCATCATCTCCTTCATTGTCTTAGCTCTGCTACTTCACCATCATCAGGCATAAGCATTGCATGATGGGAAATGTAGTTTCCTATCTTGGATATAGATCGGCTTTTAGAAAAACTTGTAACTCAGGAACGGCAGCAGCTAGAAAGATGGGAGACGGCTCAAAATACTCAGGGGGACTTGGTGAGTAAGACCAGCTAGGTTTGGGCGCATTTCATTTTTTTAGCTCTTGGGGGGAATACCCCTTTAACAAATACCTAAGACTACCATTATTTAAGTATGGCATTTGACAAAACTAACCAGCTTACAGCCAATGTAAAGTTTGGAAAGCCTGTAGCACTTGTACAAATACTGCAGCCTCTTCAAACAGGTGACAAGCTGGGGTGCCAATTTCTCACTAATCTTGATGGGTATCCTGTGGATAGGAGATCAGTTTAAAGCGGTTTAACAGTTTACGTAATATAATGTGAACTTTTCTGCAATATCCTTAAGACACAAATCAATATAATTTCTATAGATATGCTCAGAATTTACGGCAGTTCCATTATTATCACACATATATAGTTTGGACACATTGCTGGTGCAACTGCCTTCAAGAATTTAGTACAGAGGTCGCGCACCATTTGGTACATATGACAAAAATTTTGTGTGTAAATGCTTTATCAATCTCATTTCCAATGTTTTCCTGTTAACTCTTGTTAATGTAAGTAGTTCTGACATTAGGCTTGGGTTAGTTCACATCCTGGCTTCCTTTACTAGCTATATGTTTATGCCACATATATTAAGATTCTGCCTTTACCTTCATTTTTCTTCTACATTTTGCAGGGGCTCTTGAAGTTCAGATTAACCCTAGTTCTTGGGATGGCTATAATGGAAAGACATCTACTGCTGATAAAACAAATGAGACATGGGATGAAAAGCTTAACTTGTTTCAGAAGTTGATTCTCATTAAAAGCATAATGGAAGAAAAGGTAGGTACCGTATGAGTTGACTGTAATGAGGACTATAGAAAGAACCCCAAAACTGTTCTGTCCTGTATGAGGTCACCATTGGAAATGGAATGGAAGTGGAATGCATGCATATATATATTAACTTTCGGAACACATACTGTGTAGGCTGATCACAAAGTTAAGGTTTGCATACTTTCACAGTATATGTATTACCTTGGGGATTTGTGTTGTGCATTCAGCTAAAAGTAGCCATGGTGCATAAAGCTATAAAGGAGTCATCTGGTGAAAGAAATGCTTTCAAAAAGGGGTCTGGTTGGCGTAAAAAGAAAACCTACCTGATAACCTGCTATAGCTGTTTCAAACAAGCCTGTATTCACACTGCTTACTGTTAAGTTGCTGAGCAGGCATTTAAGCCACCCGACCCACTTTAAGAAATTTTTCTTTTGCCAGACAACCCCATGTAATGTTACATGGCTATGGACACCTTTGTAAAAAAAATTTATTGTTAATTTGTTTCCTGAATGCAAAATAATACAATTTTCTAAAAAGTCTTCATTAATATTTTTCAACCATTCAGCTTCTACTCAGAGAGAGATAAGTTCATTAATCTCATATTTCAAACTAACTTTCATGGGTTTTCTCATTGATACTCCCTTTTGCACCAAGCTCTGAAAGGTTCTCAATTTTTTGATGAAAAGCAAACTTCTTGATAACATTACAAACCGTTGAATCCAGGATTTCAAGGGCTCTGTAGATACATCCTTTAGACTGCCTGAGCTTGGTGATATAAGCATTTCTGGTTTAGTTAGACAGCTCTCTTGTACAAGGAACAGGGAATAAAACTTGCCCAGGGAATATCCAGGATATAAATAACTTTTCTACCTTCTTAAGGCTATGTTCACACTACGTATATTTCAGTCAGTATTGTGGTCCTCATATTGCAACCAAAACCAGGAGTGGATTAAATACACAGAAAGGCTCTGTTCACACAATGTTGAATTTGAGTGGATGGCCGTCATTTAATGGCAAATATTTGCTGTTATTTTAAAACAACGGCTGTTGTATTGAAATAATGGCCGTTATTTACTGTTACAGTAAGCCTTTGTGAACAGAGCCTTTCTGTGTTTTCAATCCACTCCTGGTTTTGGTTGCAATATGAGGACCACAATACTGTCTGAAATATACGTAGTGTGAACCCAGCCTAAAACAGCACTACACCTGGTTGTGTGCGGTATTACAACTTTAAATATGTTAAAGCGACTCTGTACCCACAATCTGCCCCCACTAACCGCTTGTACTATAAGATAGCTGCTTTTGATCTGTCCTGGGGTCTGTTCGGCAGGTGATTGCAGGTGTGGCCTAGAGTGTCTATGCCCTAGGCTTGTACGATTTCTCCGTCCCTCCTCATCATCATTAGAAATACCCCAGGCAGGATTTTTGCTATTCATCATCTGTCTGAATACTGCACATGAACCTTAACAATCTAGCACATGTGCACTGTTCAGACAAGTAATGAATAGGAGAAATAGTTATAGTGGTATTCCTTATGATGAGGAGGGCGGGGAGGGGAATGGAGGGTTGTTGCAATCCTAGGGCATGGGTACTCTAGGCCACACCATTTTGACACAGGGCTGCAATCCTGCCGAATGGAGCCCAGGACAGATCTTGGATTAAAAGCAGATATCTAAAGGTACAAGAGGTTTAGGAGGTCAGATTGTGGGTACAAAGTCGCTTTAAAGGGCTAAATAAGGTTCAAGCAGGAAGTATTTTTAGATAGAAACTGAACTCGAACAAAGGGGGCATAGTCAGAGGTTAGTTCGGGGAAAGATTAGAAGCAACATGAGAAAATATTACTTTACTGAAAGAGTAGTAGATGCTTGGAACAAACTTTCAGCATTTGTGGTTGGTAAATCTACAGTAACTGAATTTAAACCTGCCTAGGATAAACATATATCTATGTTATTTTTCTGTTTTGTACTTTTCTGTAAGAATCATATGAATTTCTATATACAAGCAGTGTATTCCACTCCTTTCCAGTCCAGATAATTGGGGTGTTTTATACCTTTTTCAGAAGCTCCAGAAAAGTGTAATGGGTTTTGTGTAATGACTACAATTCCCAGGAGATCTACACCAGTGTGTCTACAGATCTTCCTACCTAGTATTTTTCATATCAATGTACTTACTGTTTTCCACATTCATATCATGTAACACAATTTACCAGATTGATTTTCTATCCATGATTGCTAAGTAGTTTATAAAATGATTAACCATTCAATAATTCTATTAATTACATTTTAATTCTAGGTTGTTTTTGCCATTACCGAGTTTGTGATAAACAGTTTGGGGAAGAAATTCATTGAGAACCCTCCAGTGGATCTTGCAACCCTTTACCAAGACATGTCAACCTCTACACCATTAATCTTTATATTAAGCACTGGATCAGACCCAATGGGAGCATTTCAAAGATTTGCTAAAGAGAAAGGATACTTAGAACGGTAAACCAAACCAAAATACCCCTTTAACAATTCCCTATCATGTCTAGGTCCCAGTTTCATCAATGTTTAGTTTTTCATACTTCCTAGGGTGCAGTCAATTTCTCTTGGACAAGGACAGGGGCCAATTGCAGAAAGAATGATAAGAGATGCTATGAAGAGCGGAAACTGGATTTTTCTACAAAATTGTCATCTGGCAGTATCATGGATGTTGCCCATGGAAGAACTTATAAAAGCTTTACAGAACCAAGTATGTTATATCGTATTCACATCATATTTCTCTTATTTTTTCAGTACCGTTTTATTGCAATGAATAATAGATTAGAGGATACTAGAGATGAGTGAACCTTGAGTACGCGCAGGTTCGTCCGAACCTGAACTCTCAGCTGTTGTTTACCAGTTGGTGAAAAAGTTGGATACAGCCATAGATTATTTCTTATATCATATCATAGGCTGTATCCATGTCTTCCAGGATTCTCTGTATCATACTTGTTCACTCACCATTTATAAAAGATTTGAGTTCAGGTTCAAATGAAACCGAGTGTTTTCCAGGTTTGTTCATCTCCTTTTCTAGAGGATACCTAAAAATAAAACACTGCATAGCCTCATTGTCCAGCAGAGCTGGAGGCAAAATCATGTAAGATTATAGACTGTGGCCAGAACAGGACAGCATGTAATTAAATGTGACTGGTTAAAGGGGAACTATCAGCAGGTTAGATTCATCTCTCCCATTTCTCCCTAGTCGGCATGGGTACTTAGGTGAAGGGTATATCTGTTACCTTCACCTTCTGTGCCATTTCCGTGCTGTTTGTTCTGAAATCCTTGATCCGGTAAGGGCAGTAAGAGCACTGGGGACGGGACTGCCCTCTGTGACACAGTTCCACCAGAATCAATGGAGCGCGTCACAGAGGGGAGGGGATATGGTCACACTGGGGGACAATGGGCCTGCCCCCAGTGCTCCCTGCCCCCAGTGCTCCGGGCTGGGCTGGTGCTAAGAAAGAAATTAGTGGTGAGTGCGAGATCCAGTCAGCGTTTAAAAAAAAGGACTGCATCACCAGGATCCCCACCCTGATAGCGAGTGGTAAGGTAAAAAAAAAACATGTAACTGATGGTACATTGGCTTTGATTGAGCCCTATTTAGAAAATGTTCATTACAACATAATAAATAGGAAGCAAGAATTTAAAAAATCTTAAGTTGTACATCATCTTAATACATTTTTCTTAATTTACACCATCTATAAAGGTATGTAAATTGATAGGTACTATGATACTATTAAAAGCTTTCAGAATTGACACATAATAATACAGTGGCTAAAGAACAGCATCAGAGAGAATACTAAAAATATAACTCCTATCAGTAACAATTAGTCGTGTGACTTTTCTCACTTCCATTTCACTGGCTCTGTAGCTGTCATTCTGAGATCAGTGACCTGACAAGAAGTTGAGATGTGGGAATATTGAAGTGACTTGCCTGGTTCTGCTTTGCTTGCGGAACTCAATCTAATTTTGTTTCCCTAGAAAAAAGCCAAATGAAAGTCTCCTTGCTCTCATATTGTTCATGTGGGAAATGATATTGACCCTGAACCCTATGGTAAAGATCAGGCGCATCCCCTGTCATTTTCATTTAATTGCAGGAGGGTGGAAAATTGGATCCAGTATGAAGCTCCTTAATTTCTATTTCTAAGAGGCAGATGCTGTTTCATGTAATGCTGCAGTTTACTAAATGACTGTGACGAAGAATGTTGTTTCTTTCTTGCTGTGTATTCCAGATGTTTCTATAAATGAAAACTTCAGACTGTTTTTAAGCTCAATGCCAAGCAGAACATTCCCTGTTACTGTTCTCCAGAACTCCGTAAAGGTGAGCCTGCAAAAATGGTGTAGTCAGTCAGCCCTCTCGTTTTAAAAGGTACCTGTCATAGTGTTTACTCATCGGCGTGCATTATGTTTAACATAAAATAAACAAAAAAATTTTGGTGACACTTTGCCTTTAAAGTGTCACTGTCGTGAATTTTTTTTTTGCAGAAATCAATAGTCCAGGCGATTTTAAGAAACTTTGTAATTGGGTTTATTGCATTTTTATCATGAAAAAGCAGTTTGAAGCTCTCCCCCCTGTCTTCATTGTTCTCCTATGGAGAGAGCTAAAGAAAAGACCAAAACAGGACAACAAAGAGTTAATCTACAAATCCCTCACGGGATATCTTCTGTGACCATCACCAGTGACCTGTCTGAGCTCGGATTACAGCTGTCACCCAGCTCGGTGCCTGTAATCCTCTGTTATCTGCTTTCTGCTGCCGGCTAACTCCCTCCTTCCTCCTCCCCCCTCCCCTCTCCCTAGAACAGACAGGGTACGTCTCCTGCAACAAGTCACAATTTTCAGATTTTTCAGAGTGGATGAAAAAGAGGAAGGAGGGGGGGGACCTGGGAAAAGGCTTTTTACATGCAGATAATGGCAGATTTGGCTAATAAACCCAATTACAAAGTTTCTTAAAATCGCCTGGACTATTGATTTCTGCAAAAAAAAAAAAATACGACAGTGACTCTTTAAGAAAATCCATTTTCAAGCACTATAGTAGTGTATTCTGAAATAATCAAGAGACATCTCATATTAGCAGGAGATCCTTAACTCTGGAAGATTTGGCACGTTTCTGTGGTACATCGACAGTTTGTCGATCTAAGTTAATTTTCCCTCTGGTGGAGCTGTAGTTAAATTGAAAAGGTTCCCTTGCAGACAACAGGTTTCTGTCAATGGCCCTGTCAGGATTAAGTTTAAGACTTATCAAAAGTGGATAATCCCTTTGGCTATGTTCACACACCGTTATCCCTTTGGCTATGTTCACACACCATTATCCCTTCAGCTGTGTTCACACCCCCTTATCTCTTTGGCCATGTTTACACCCCATTATCCCTTTGGCTATGTTCATACCCTGTTATCTCTATGGCTATGTTTATACCCCATTATCTCTATGGCTATGTTTACATCCCGTTATACCTTTGGCTATGTTCACACCCCTTTATCTTTATGGCTACATTCACACCCTGTTATCTCTATGGCTACATTCACACCCAGTTATCTCTATGGCTATGTTCACACGCCGTTATCCCTTTGGCTACATTCACACCCCATTATCCCTTTGGCTATGTTCACACCCCGTTACCCCTTTGGCTATGTTCACACACCGTTATCCCTACAATTGTGTTTACTATAAGTAAAGGCCGTCATTTTAACGGTGTTTGAACATATCTGTGGTTTTCAACTGACTGACACTAAAAGCAGTTGGATTGTTCTTGTTGCTTAGTTTTGCAGTTACACAATAGTCTACATTGTGACCAATAACAGGCAAATCAGTTTGCAAACTGCACCAATCTCCATGTTGCTGCGTATATTGTCAATTGTCAATGTTAGACCATGTTCACACATAGTGTTTCAGTCGTTTTTCAACCAAAATCAGGAGTGGAATTGACAGAGAAAAATCATAATGGAAACTTCTGCACAGTTTCAGTGTTTTCAACCCATTTATGGTTTCAGTTAAAAAAAGACTATGTTTAAGGGTATAAACCCACACACCGTATACACAGCGTATTTACTGCTGCGATACGCAGCGAATACGCAGCAAAAACGCAACAAATACGCAACAAAAACGCAGCAGATTAGATCTAAATAACTGAACTCAGCATTAAATCTTCACCATCAAACTGCTGCGTATTTGCTGCGTATTTGTTGCGTATTTGTTGCGTATTTGCTGCGTATACGGTGTGTGGGTTTGTACCCTAAAAGGAACAACCCTTTTAGATCATACCTATTTAGAAAAACCCTATTCAAATTGATTTTCAATTGCAGAAATTTCTGCAACAAATCTACTGCATGTGAATAAAGCCTAAAAAGCATATTCAATCTGAACTCATCACTGGAACCTGTTTATCAGTGCGACACTCATCTTGTCATACTAAAGCTTTTAAGTCGTGTTTGGTAGGAAAGCATTGTGATCTCAATTTGTTGGGAGCAGAGAAATGCTTTAGCAAGAGTAAATTCTGAAAGGTTTGTCATCTGCATAATGCCGCTGAGTGAGGCTGGAAATGTTATCTGCAGCTCAGCTAAAGAGCCTTTCATCAGCGCAGCCAAAGTCATAATAATCCTTTCCGTTCTGAATGCTCCAGCTTTGGCATGTGATTACATCCTTGTCTTTATAAAAGAGTGTTTTAAAAGCCATTTTCAGTCTGATTACATCTTAGTTCACATAGAAATGTGCATGTTAGAATTTCAAGGCAAATCTGATTTGATAAAGACTCCACAATGTGATGTCTGCCATTTATCACATGAACTTATGTGTAAGATCAAAATGAGTAAGTGCAAAGGTCATATTGTTTTACAGCTGACTAAGGAGCATAGATAGAAATGACCTCGTACCCTCAGTTCTCATATGCTCTGTTGCATGCTACAGTCTGTAGCTGACTGCAGTACTTCTACTTTCGAGGCGAACACAACTCGGCCAATCACTGACTGAGGCGGGACTGCCCCATGGCCAATGATTGGCTGAGCAGGCTGTCACTCCCGAGATGAGTTTGTTTTAGAAGTGGAGGCACTGCAGGAGGACACGGGGAGTGCGGACAGGTAAGCATAGGCTCTTTATTGTTTTCTACATAAGAGCAGCAAGATATTCAACATTGTCTAACGCTGGATAACCCCTTTTTATGTCTAATGCCAACTCCACCTGGATTGCTATGCTTAGTATATGTGAATTGTTCATTAAAGGGAATTTATTACCTAGGGTAGACTTGGCAAAAAGGGGCAAAATATTGTGCCAAGAAAGTGGTTGTGCAATTTTTTGAGCCATTTTATTGGGTCTGTGCATTGCACACCAATGGGCGGGCAGGGGGACAAGGCATAGCGTGAAGAGGGCATGCCCTCCCCTGTGCCAAATTTTCTACAATTTTTGGCTGCCGCACAGACGCCTCAGATACCCTGGATTTATTGAGAGGTGTGTACTCTTTGGTCTCGGCTTAGGTCATTTTGCAGGGAGGGGCATCTATTGTCGATCATCTATTGTAAATGGTCGGATCACATCTTATCTGTCTACTGATGTAATCTTTCACTGTAATGATGCATGTGATGATGACAAGGAAACTACCGATAGGTCTTTCCTACAAAAAAGGAAGTGTTAGCCTATTATTAAGATTAGTAGTAAGATTGCATGACTTCTGGATTTATAAAACAACCGTTGTGATGTAGGAAATTAACGAAAATATATTTAATACAAATAATAAGCTTTAGGCTATGATCCCTCAACATATTTTTTAGGTGGAAAACTGCCGTTGTTTGAAAATGACAGACATTATTTTACCTAAAAAGACGTTGTGGGAACATAACGTTAAAGCGAATTTATCACCCACTGACCATCTACTGAGCTGGCAGCATCTCTCAATAAATATCAATAAAAGCATTCAGAACAGACCTTTGTTGCATGTGTCTTTGTTTTAATAAAAAAGCCTTTATTCCGGCTGTAAATAGTGTCAAGAAAATGCCTCACTATGCCCCATTGTGCTGTATGCACAGTATTTGTCACTGTACAAAGGGGTGGGCTTACAGCACATTAAAGCGTAATGGTGCCAGCACCCATGCAACTACAGGCCTCGCCTCTTTGACACTATTCATAGACAGAATAAAAGTTTTTTTTTATTTAAAGAAAATTAAAACACAAACACAGGCAAGAAAGGTCTTTCTGAATGTTTTTATTACTATCTATCCAGCAGTGCCACCAGCTTAGTAGATGGTCGGGGGTAGCAGATTCACTTAACAAAAAAGTGTTGAGCAAACTTCCAGTTTCTGTACAGGTTCCCCAAACTTCTCCAAACTCTCAGCATTTAACTCTTCACGCCTGGAGAAGTTGTTTGCAATCCTAGGGCTCAGGGCTGTGGAGTCGGAAGTCAGAACTAGTTTTGGCTAGAGTCGGAGTTGGAGTCGGAAAAATTGTACTGACTCCGACTCCAGCTTTAAAAAAAAATCTTACAACAATTTAAAATTGAGTTTTGATATGAATTTTATAAGTTTTGCTTATCAATATATATTATGAGCAACATTCTAATAGGACACTGTAGTCTACTGTAAGGGTAGTCGAGGAAAAGTTGTCGGTCACTATTTGGCAGCTTGTTTCTGAGCTGGAAGAGTCCATTGTGTGGGGGGAGATCTGTTCACTTCCTGGTTGCTGGATGACTGTATATGAGCAGCAATGTAGATGAAGATTTCCTGTGTAATATAAAGTAGGAGGAAAAGACATAAGTAGTGTAGCAGTAACCTTAGTCCTCAATGTGGTGTTTTTCTTCAGTGTTCTATGGCTGCAGCTGTTTGTGTGTGTGTGTGTGTGTGTGTGCTATGGCATGCCTCCACACCCACAGTGACCCCTCTATATCACTATGTGTGACCCCCTCTATATCACTATGGCTGACATCTATATTACAGGTATCTGGCATTGTTAGCAGTGTTTCTGTGTGTATGGTGAATATTTAGTTAGAAACATAGAACATTGTCAGCAGGAAAAGACCACCTGCTCCATCTAGTCTAGTTGTGAGTAGTTCAGGACATGGAGGCTGGAGACTGGCTGCATCCACTGCACACACAGTAGAAGCTGCTTCATATCTTTCCTCATTCCCTCAGAAGTTGGATCATGTAGGACATTAGGGAGAAACTGCTGAGCCAGTGTGATAAATAGCTCCCCTGGTATATGACTGGCCATTTATGAAGGAGCAGGAGTCGGAGTCGGGAGTAAGTCCTGATAAAATTCAGGAGTCGGAGCTGCAGCTTAACGACTCCACAGCCCTGCTAGGGCTGCCAGGAAACCATGGATACATCCTATGGCCAGGACCACATCACATCTTTTGTTTTTTTTGGGAGGGGGGGGGGGGGTGTTTGACCGCTGTCATGTCGCGCCCAAATAATGGCTGTTATTTTAAACCAACAATGGTTTTTCCACAAATAACAGCTGCTATTTAGTTACAAAATGACAGCTGTCCAAAAAAAACAGCTAGCAATCAGCAGAAAAAAAGAAATCATACTTTCCAGGACTCCCGTGGGCAGCATCCAGCTTCTTCTTACCGTTCAGGCTCTAATCACATTACCACATGGTGCTAGTTTTTAAATGAATCCCAATAAATCCTGAAGAATCTCATTGACCTATAGTTAAGCCTGACAGATTTCTGTCTGGATTCCAGTAATTTCTCAACAAGAACGGTTCTGCAGACTATGCTTTTCTTACCGTCGACAATTTTACAAATCTCGATGGTCTGGGAATAACAAAACTGTGTGTTACACATATCACATTTTAATTCTTTAATTTTTGGAAAAATATCAGTTTGCAAATAGAGCTTTCTAAAAACAAACTAGAAACCGCCATAAAGAAGTATTTACTGAGAACGTTAGATGTCATTTTTTGTGTTAGTGGTGCCGTTTAGAAGACAGAGTTACTCTGAAATTAAAAAAGACCACCTCTAATTACCATCAGTCAGACATTTTATGGCAGGGTGACCGAAAACACACTGAAGTGCTGTAATATGGAATCCAGATAATCGACTCAGACAAGGGGACAATGAAATGTTAAAAAGCAATGTTCAACAAAGAGGTCATTACATTTTCAGCAAATGACTTTTTGTTGCAGGTTACTAATGAGCCTCCGAAAGGTCTCCGCGCTAATATCCGTCGCGCATTTACAGAGATTACTCCTACGTTCTTTGAAGAGCATCTACTTGGCAGGAAATGGAGGAGAGTTATTTTCGGAATTTGCTTTTTCCATGCTATCGTTCAGGTAAGCCTCCATTTCTACTGTTTAATCAAGTGGAACGTACTTTGGAAGATGTTAGCGTAAAGGATATCAAAGATTAAACCCTTGTGATGGGGATTATACCATTGAGTTATATTATAATTTATACTCCTATGGTATGTTTAGAGCATTTCATAACTATCATCAAATATAGTTAATTTTTTTGCACTGTTACAGTATCGGCTTTTGCAGCTGGACTTGAAATCTGTGCAGAATGATTGCTTTCCTGATGCCCTTGGATCTATGTCTGCAATGTCAAATGTTCTTAAAAGCTGTCATCCATGTGTTTATATAACAGATAATGTATGCGTGGGAACAGCTCTGCCAATACCGAATGATAGTTCATTAATCACTCTGTGTGGTATTGTCATTCTTTTTTAGAATTGTACATCATGGGTATTTGTCTGCTTTGTATAGAAGTACATCAATGGGACTGCCCTTGAAATTTCTCCAAAATCCTACATCCTCGCGAAGACCACCCCCTTACCAGAGCAGATTTCATGCGCACACCCCTTAGTAAATCCAGTAGGACCTAGGCCTGTTGCACAGCGGGCGCAGAAATATATACCTCTCAAATAAGCCATGATAAGTCAGGAGCAGGGGAGACCACACCTACATACCGCCAGGCCAGCACAGGGCATACACAACAGCAAAGATGGTCTGTGCATTAGATGGTTTGTGCAAATATCTGTGCCTTTCTGTGGTGTATGCCAGGAGCTCAAAATGATAAACTTGCCCCCTTGTGTGTTTGCTTGATGGCGTCCTTTGAATTACAGTAAAAAATCTATACTAATACATATGCAGTACATTTCATCCATGGCAACTGACTAACTGTATACACTGTATACTGCTTGTACGTAGGTTATGTTAAAGTGATAGTGTCACCCCAGTTTTCCTGTGTGCTTTTATTGGCACCATAATTTACAGACAGTGTCACTAAGGCGGGGCTTAGTGTCTATTCACCCCCTTCTCCTCACCTTGGTCCAGTGCTATTATCCACTCTCGCCCTATAATAATGCAGGGAGAGGAGGGTTCAATGGATGCTAAGCCCCGCCTAAACTGTTGGCGTCTTTTGAAAACAGTGGACGTTTTTTTTTTTTTTAAGTTGTTCCCACACAGTTATCTTTTTTCACCATCCTCTCTCCGTTTTTACTATTAAATTCACACCCAAAACACACACCCAAAAGCCAACAGCCATCATTGCACTGATGGGCGGCCAATCCGCAAAATGACGGACCTCATTTTAAACAGAGCTGAAAAACATTGTGTGAACATAACAAATATAAATCAAACAGTTTATCTCCATACCACTATACATAATGTATTGTATATTATATTGTTCAGACTCCCACCGATTGTTAGATAGAGCCAGGAGATGCACTTGGCTAATCACTTTACTCTCCACCTCGCTGCCTTTTCCTTATCGCTTTACAAGATGGACTTCATTGTAAGTCTATGGAGACTGTCCCCTGCAGCAAGATGGAGATTGCCGCAAACAGGAGAGAGAAGCGCACAGATCTAACAATCAGCAGGGGTTCTGAGCTTCTAGATTCTGACAAGTCAAATCTCAGGACACCTCAAAAGTTTTTTCTAGTGACAGAGACACTTTAATTGAGGCTAAAACTGAGCTTTGTGTACTTTGCCAAATTACTGCATTTGAATAATTTTATCATAGGAGAGGAAGAAAGTTTGGACCACTAGGATGGAACATCTGCTATGAATTTAATGACAGTGACAGAGAATGTGCTTTGCTCAATTTGAACCTATACTGTCAAGATGGAAAAATCCCATGGGATGCACTTACCTACATAACAGGTAAACCAGTACCTGAACTGGAGACAAGAGAGGGGGAAAAGTGGGCATGTTTTTGTAGCGCTGGATAACCCCTTTTAGCTATATTTTCCAAGCTTATTCCAGACTAAGGCTAGGTTCACACTGCATTTTTGCATCTGTTTCACTGTATTTGTTTCAGCACATTTAATTTTATCGGACCGAAAAACGCGGTCAACCAAGTTTTTGTGTATGTTAATTATTATTTATTTATTTTTTAATAATGTAACACAATGGAAAAAGGATCCAGCAGTATGACATACAACTGCTCAGTGACTGTTGTGTTTTGTTGGTCTACTTTTTATTGCCTTGTTAGCCAGAATCCTGCTCCACACTGATGAGGGGCAACACCCTGAAATAGCTGTCTGTGGGATGGATGGCCTGGTTTTGGTAAATCCCTGTCATGTCGCAATACTCGCAATTGAGTTAGACTTCGATGTAAAAGGGGCCACCCTGGTATTTCTCTGTTTGTGTCCCAATACTCGCAACCCAGTGGGACTTAAGGGGCTACATATCAGGGTGGTTTGGTGATCTCCCCACTGGGAGGTACTCCTTGGCAACAGGTTTCCTTCTCTGGGGGGATATCTGGCTTTTTGCATCCGTTTTTTTCCCTTTAAACATATACATCAAAGGGACAGCAAAAACACAGTGTGAATCGAGCCTAAGTCCCTGGTAATTGGGCTGCAGGGAAGTTGAACACTTACTAACCGGTTTCCCTTCCGTTATCCAGCAGGGGAACACTTTGTAAACAGCTTATTGTCAAGGGATTGTCTAAATTGGGGACTCATTTTAAAGGGTTTATCTAGTGTTTAAATTATTTTTATGTATTGTTTGCACTGCTTTTGTCATCCAGCAGCTTCTATACCAATAGAATAATGATGGCCACAGAGTATCTTTTTTATATTGAATAGGATTTGCTTTACATGATCACCTAATCTGCACCTTGATAAGTAGATTGAGGTGTGTCTGTTATGGAATTCCACAAACACTGCAATAAAATGGCTGCCATTCATGTTGAGACGCCGATTTATTAAAAAGAAAAAAAAAGGCCTTTATCAAAATTTTTACCAGAGCTGTATGTCAGCTATTTACAAAGTCATTTCCGCATTGTTATTTTTTGTTTGTTAGTATAATAAAGAATGAAAGTGGAAATGTATGCATGCTGTTTATCTGCCACTTTCTGGCAGTCTGTGTTATCATATAGGTCCTTTGGGTATGGATGTAAGCAGTTCATCTGTCAAGCTATAAGAAATGACTAAAAGACTGAACAAAGAAATCCACACATGGCATTTAACTGAAGCATGATACTATCTTTTTTAGGGGAATAACATATGGAGGTAGAGTAACTGATGCATGGGACCAAGGTGTTTGAGAACAATTCTAAGAAGGTTCTTTTCTCCTGAGACCCTTGAAGACAACTATGTTTATTCTAGCTCAGGTAAGTAAAATATATCCATTTCTGATAAAGTATCCAACTGAGTTTAGTAATACAAGATAAAACAGTTATAAAAAAGTTAAAATAAGACGTATTTTTACAGCAATATTATAATTTGGCATTGTGAAAATGTACTTCTTAATCGAGTAGCCCTGAACTCAATATGTGAATGTACTTCTAGATACTATCCCAAAAGTAATAATTAAGTTACAAAGATTTTCTTCCTATGGAGTTTTAAAACATTGTTTTTTGCATCTCTAATCCTTTTATCCTGTATTGTAACATACTGGTGACCCTTAGGGTTTGGAGACCTTTTGTTCTGGACATAGCAATAGACTTTATGTGCTGTAAAAAAAAGAAGGCATACTTACCTGTCCCATTCCCCCAATGCAGTTGTTTTTATAGCACCCAGTTTCTGCTGCTCTTCCCTTCTTTCTATCACATTTCATTCAGGCAGGAAAGGCCCACCCATCCAATCACTGGC
>NW_027208810.1:0-44776 GCF_027789765.1 Dendropsophus ebraccatus
CTTTTAAAGGGACCGAGGTCGTCTTTAAAGGGACCCAGGTCGCTCTTAAATGGACCCAGGTCTCTCTTAAAGGGACCCTTGTCTCTCAAAGGGGACATATTTCGCTCTTAAAGGGACCCGGTCGCTCTTAATGGGACTCAGGCACTCTTAAAGTGACCAAGGTTGCTCTTAAAGGGACCCAGGGTCGCTCTTAAAGGGACCCATTTGTCCCTAAGGGACCCAGGTTGCTCTTAAAGGAACCCTTTCGCTCTTAGAGGGACCCAGACGCTCTTTATAGGGACCAGTCCAGTCTTTAAGGGACCCAGTCGCTCTTAAAGGGACCCAGGTCGCCCTTAAAGGACCAATTTTAATTTTTTAAAGGACCAATTTCGCTGTTAAAGGGACCCAGTTCGCTCATAAAGGTACACCTGTCACTCTTAAGGGACCCATTTCGCTCTTAAAGGGACCCAGGTCGCTCTTAAAGGGACCCAGGTCGTCTTTAGGGGACCCAGGTCAGTCTTAAAGGGAGCCAGTCAGTCTTTAAGGGACCCAATTTCGCTCTTAAAGGGACCCAGGTCACTCTTAGGAAGGACACATTTTGCTCTTAAAGGGACCCAGCTCGCTCTAAAAGGGATCCATGTCGCTCTTAAAGGGACCCTTTCACTCTTAAAAGGACCCAGGTCGCTCTTAAGGGAAACATTCAGTCTTTAAGGGACCCAGGTCTGCTCTTAAAGGGACCAATTTCATTCTTAAAAGGACCCATTTCGCTCTTAAAGGGACCCAGTCGCTCATAAAGGGACACCGGTCGCTCTTAAAGGGACCCATTTTGCTCTTAAAGGGACCCAGGTTGCTCTTAAGGGACCAGGTAGCTCCTTAAAAGGACTCATTTGGCTCCTAATGACATATTTCTCTCTTAAAGGGACCCAGGTCGCTCTGAAGGACACATTTTTGCTCTTAAAGGACCCAGGTCCCTCTTAAAGGGATCATTTTTGGTCTGAAAAGGACCCAGATCCCTCTTAAAGAGACCATCTTTGCTCTTAAAGGGCCCAGGTCGCTCTGAAGGGACCCAGGTTTCTCTTAAAGGACCCAGGTTTGCTCATAAAGGGATCCAGGTTGCTCTCAAGGACCGAGGTCGCTCTTAAGGGACTCAGGTCCGCTCTTAAAGGACCCAGGTCTCTCTTAAAGGGACCCAGGTCTCTCTTAAGGGACATATTTTGCTCTTTAAGGGACCCAGGGTCGCTCTTAATGGGACCCAGGTCGCTCGTAAAGGGACCCAGGTTGCTCATAAAGGGACCATTTCACTCTTAAAGGGACCCATGTTCGCTCTTAAAGGGACCCGGATCATTTCTTAAAGGGACCTTGGTCGTTCTTAAGGGACCTTGGGCGTTCTTAAAGGACCCGGTTGTTCTTAAAGGGACCTGGGTCGTTCTTAAAGGGTTCCGGGTTGTTCTTAAAGGGACCGCAGATCGCTCTTAATGGGACACAGGCGCTCTTAAACGGGACCCATGTCGCTCTTACAGGGACACGGGTCGGTCTTAAGTGACCCGGTCGCTCTTAAGGGGACCCGCGTCACTCTTAAAGGGACCCATTTCGCTCTTAGAGGGACCCAGGTCACTCTTAAAGGAACCAAGGTCGCTCTAAAGGGACCCATTTCGCTCTCAAGGGGACCCAGGTCCCTCTAAAGGTACATTTTTTGCTCTTAAAGAGACATATTTCGACCATTTTTGCTCTTAAAAACCACCCAGGTCCCCTCTTAAAGGGATCATTTTTTGCTCTGAAAAGACCCAGATCCCTCTTAAAGGGACCATTTTTGCTCTTAAAGGGGCCCAGTTCGCTCTCAAGGGACCCAGGTTGCTCTTAAGGGACCCAGTGTCGCCCTTAAAGGGACCCAGGTCGCCCTTAAAGGACCTAGGTTGCTCCTAGGGATCCAGGTCCAGGTTGCTCTTAAAGAGGGACCGAGGTCGCTCTTAAGGGCCATCAGGTTTGCTTTTGCGCTCTTAAAGGGACCCAGGTCTCTCTTAAAGGGCCCAGGTCCTCTCTTAAGGGACAATTTTCGCTCTTTAAGGGACCCAGGTCGCTCTTAATGGGACTCAGGCACTCTTAAAGTGACCAAGGTTTGCTCTTAAATGGACCGAGGTCGCTCTTAAAGAGACCCCATTTCCCCCTAAAGGACCCAAGTCGCTCTTAAAGGGACCCATGTCGCTCTTAAAGGTACCCATTTCTCTCTTAAAGGGACCCAGGTTGCTATTAAAGGAACCCATTTTTGCTCTTAGAGGGACCCAGATCGCTCTTAAAGGGACCCAGGTCAGTCTTTAAGGGACACAGGTCAGTCTTTAAGGGACCCAGTCAGTCTTTAAGGGACCCAGGTCAGTCTTTTAAGGACCCAGGTCGCTCTTAAAGGGACCCCGGTTGCTCTTAAAGGGACCCAGGTTGCTCTTAAAGGGACCCAGGTTGCTCTTAAAGACCCAGGTCCCTCTTAAAGGGATCATTTTTGCTCTTAAAAGGACCCCAGATCCCTCTTAAAGGGACCATTTTTGCTCTTAAAAGGGGCCCAGGTCGCTCTGAAAGGGACCCAGGTTGCTCTTAAGGGACCCAGGTCGCCCTTAAAGGGACCCAGGTCGCTCTTAAAGGGACCCAGGTCTCTCTTAAAGGGACCCAGGTCTCTCTTAAAGGGCATATTTCGCTCTTAAAGGGACCCAGGTCGCTCTTAAAGGGACCCATTTCTCCCTAAAGGGACCCAAGTCGCTCTTAAAGGGACCCACGTCGCTCTTAAAGGTACCCATTTCTCTCTTAAAGGGACCCAGGTTGCTCTTAAAGGAACCCATTTTCGCTGTTAGAGGACCCAGATCGCTCTTAAAGGGACCCAGGTCAGTCTTTAAGGGACCCAGGTCAGTCTTTAAGGGACCCAGGTCAGTCTTTAAGGGACCCAGGTCGTTCTTAAAGGGACCCAGGTCGCCCTTAAAAGGACCAATTTAATTTTTAAAAGGACCAATTTCGCTCTTAAAGGGACCCAGTTCGCTCATAAAGGTACACCTGTCACTCTTAAAGGGACCCATTTCGCTCTTAAAGGCACCCATTTTCGCTCTTAAAGGGACCCAGGTCGGTCTTAAAGGGACCCAGGTCGATCTTTAGGGACCCAGGTCAGTCTTTAAGGGAGCCAGGTCAGTCTTTAAGGGACCCAGGTCGCTCTTAAAGGGACCCAGGTCGCCCTTAAAAGGACCAATTTAATTTTTAAAGGACCCATTTCGCTCTTAAAGGGACCCAGTTCGCTCATAAAGGTACACCGGTCACTCTTAAAGGGACCCATTTTCGCTCTTTAAAGGGACCCAGGTCGCTCTTAGAAGGACCCATTTTGCTCTTAAAGTGACATATTTCACTTTTAAAGGGACCCCAGATCCCTCTTAAAGGGACCATTTTTGCTCTTAAAGGGGCCCAGGTCGCTCTTAAAGGGACCCAGGTTGCTCTTAAAGGGACCCAGGTCGCTCATAAAGGTACACCTGTCACTCTTAAAGGGACCCATTTCGCTCTTAAAGGGACCCATTTCGCTCTTAAAGGGACCCAGGTCGGTCTTAAAGGGACCCAGGTCAGTCCTTTAAGGGACCCAGGTCAGTCCCTTTAAGGGAGCCAGGTCAGTCTTTAAGGGACCCAGGTCGCTCTTAAGGGACCCAGGTCGCCCTTAAAAGGACCAATTTAATTTTTAAAAGGACCCCAGTTCGCTCATAAAGGTACACCGGTCACTCTTAAAGGGACCCATTTCGCTCTTTAAGGGACCAAGGTCGCTCTTAGAAGGACCCATTTTGCTCTTTAAAGTGACATATTTCACTTTTTAAAGGGACCCAGATCCCTCTTAAAGGGACCATTTTTGCTCTTAAAGGGGCCCAGGTCGCTCTTAAAGGGACCCAGGTTGCTCTTAAAGGGACCCAGGTCGCCCTTAAAGGGACCCAGGTCGCCCTTAAAGGGACCCAGGTCGCCCTTAAAGGGACCTAGGTTGCTCCTAAAGGGACCCAGGTTTGCTTTTTAAAGGGACCGAGGTCGCTCTTAAAGGGACCCAGGTCGCTCTTAAAGGGACCCAGGTCTCTCTTAAAGGGACCCGTGTCTCTCAAAGGGACATATTTCGCTCTTAAAGGGACCCCAGGTCGCTCTTAATGGGACTCAGGCACTCTTAAAGTGACCAAGGTTGCTCTTAAATGGACCCAGGTCGCTCTTAAGGGACCCATTTGTCCCTAAAGGGACCCAGGTTGCTCTTAAAGGAACCCATTTCGCTCTTAGAGGACCCAGATCGCTCTTATAGGGACCCAGGTCAGTCTTTAAGGGACCCAGGTCGCTCTTAAAGGGACCCAGGTCGCCCCTTAAAAGGACCAATTTAATTTTTAAAAGGACCAATTTCGCTGTTAAAGGGACCCAGTTTCGCTCATAAAGGTACACCTGTCACTCTTTAAAGGGACCCATTTCGCTCTTAAAGGGACCCAGGTCGCTCTTAAAGGGACCCAGGTCAGTCTTTAGGGGACCCAGGTCAGTCCTTAAAGGGAGCCAGGTCAGTCTTTAAGGGACCCATTTCGCTCTTAAAGGGACCCAGGTCACTCTTAGAAGGACACATTTTGCTCTTAAAGGGGACCCAGCTCGCTCTAAAAGGGATCCATGTCGCTCTTAAAGGGAACCCATTTCACTCTTAAAGGACCCAGGTCGCTCTTTAAAGGGAAACAGGTCAGTCTTTAAGGGACCCAGGTCGCTCTTAAAGGGACCAATTTCATTCTTAAAAGGACCCATTTCGCTCTTAAAGGGACCCAGGTCGCTCATAAAGGGACACCGGTCGCTCTTAAAGGGACCCCATTTTGCTCTTAAAGGGACCCAGGTTGCTCTTAAAGGGACCCAGGTAGCTCTTTAAAAGGACTCATTTGGCTCCTAAATGACATATTTCTCTCTTAAAGGGACCCAGGTCGCTCTTAGAAGGACACATTTTGCTCTTAAAGGGACCCAGGTCCCTCTTAAAGGGATCATTTTTTGCTCTGAAAAGGACCCAGATCCCTCTTAAGGGACCATTTTTGCTCTTAAAGGGGCCCAGGGTCGCTCTGAAAGGGACCCAGGTTGCTCTTAAAGGGACCCAGGTCGCCCTTAAAGGGACCCAAGGTCGCCCTTAAAGGGACCTAGGTTGCTCCTAAAGGGATCCAGGTTGCTCTTAAAGGGACCGAGGAGTCGCTCTTAAAGGGACTCAGGTCGCTCTTAAAGGGACCCAGGTCTCTCTTAAAGGGACCCAGGTCTCTCTTAAAGGGACATATTTTGCTCTTTAAGGGACCCAGGTCGCTCTTAATGGGACCCAGGTCGCTCTTAAAGGGACCCAGGTTGCTCATAAAGGGACCAATTTCACTCTTAAAGGGACCCATGTCGCTCTTAAAGGGACCCGGATCATTCTTAAAGGGACCTGGGTTTTTCTTAAAGGGACCTGGGTCGTTCTTAAAGGGACCCGGGTTGTTCTTAAAGGGACCTGGGTCGTTCTTAAAGGGTTCCGGGTTGTTTCTTAAAGGGACCCAGATCGCTCTTAATGGGACCCAGGTTGCTCTTAAAGGGACCCATGTCGCTCTTACAGGGACCCGGGTCGTTCTTAAAGTGACCCGGGTCGCTCTTAGGGGACCCGCGTCGCTCTTAAAGGGAACCATTTCGCTCTTAGAGGATCCAGGTCACTCTTAAAGGAACCAAGGTCGCTCTTAAAGGGACCCATTTCGCTCTCAAGGGGACCCAGGTCCCTCTTAAAGGTACATATTTTGCTCTTAAAGAGACATATTTCGACCATTTTTGCTCTTAAACGGACCCAGGTCCCTCTTAAAGGGATCATTTTTGCTCTGAAAAGGACCCAGATCCCTCTTAAAGGGACCATTTTGCTCTTAAAGGGGCCCAGGTCGCTCTCAAAGGGACCCAGGTTGCTCTTAAAGGGACCCAGGTCGCCCTTAAAGGGCCCCAGGTCGCCCTTAAAGGGACCTAGGTTGCTCCTAAAGGGATCCAGGTTGCTCTTAAAGGGACCGAGGTCGCTCTTAAAGGGACCCAGGTCGCTCTTAAGGGACCCAGGTCTCTCTTAAAGGGACCACAGGTCTCTCTTAAAGGGACATATTTCGCTCTTTAAGGGACCCAGGTCGCTCTTAATGGGACTCAGGCACTCTTAAAGTGACCAAGGTTGCTCTTAAATGGACCGAGGTCGCTCTTAAAGAGACCCATTTCCCCCTAAAGGGACCCAAGTCGCTCTTAAAGGGACCCATGTCGCTCTTAAAGGTACCCATTTTCTCTCTTAAAGGGACCCAGGTTGCTATTAAAGGAACCCATTTTGCTCTTAAAGGGACCCAGGTCAGTCTTTAAGGGACCCAGGTCGCTCTTAAAGGGACCCAGGTTGCTCTTAAAGGGACCCAGGTCAGTCTTTAAGGGACCCAGGTCGCTCTTAAAGGACCCAGGTTGCTCTTAAAGGGACCCAGGTTGCCTTAAAGGGACCCAGGTTGCTCTTAAAGGACCCAGGTTGCTCTTAAAGGGACCCAGTCGCTCTTAAAGGGACCCAGTTGCTCTTAAGGGACCAATTTCACTCTTAAAGGGACCCATGTCGCTCTTAAAGGGACCCGGATCATTCTTAAGGTACCTGGGTCGTTCTTAAAGGGACCCGGGTCGTTCTTAAAGGGACCTGGGTCGTTCTTAAAGGGACCCAGGGCGCTCTTAATGGGACCCAGGTCGCTCTTAAAGGGACCCATGTCGCTCATACAGGGACCCGGATCATTCTTAAAGGGACCTGGGTTGTTCTTAAAGGGACCCAGATCGCTCTTAAAGGAACCAAGTCGCTCTTAAAGGGACCCAGGGCGCTCTTAATGGGACCCAGGTCGCTCTTAAAGGGACCCATTCGCTCATACAGGGACCCGGGTCGTTCTTAAAGTGACCCGGTTCGCTCTTAAGGGGACCCGCGTCGCTCTTAAAGGGACCCATTTCGCTCTTAAAGGGACCCATTTCGCTCTAGAGGGACCCAGGTCGCTCTTAAAGGAACCAGGTCGCTATTAAAGGGACCCAGGTCGCTCTCAAGGGGACCCAGGTCCCTCTTAAAGGTACATATTTTGCTCTTAAAGGGACATATTTCGACCATTTTTGCTCTTAAAACCGACCCAGGTCCCTTTTAAAGGGATAATTTTTGCTATGAAAAGGACCAGATCCCTCTTAAAGGGACCATTTTGCTCTTAAGGGGCCCAGGTCGCTCTTAAAGGGACCCAGGTTGCTCTTAAAGGACCCAGGTCGCCCTTAAAGGGACCCAGGTCGCCCTTAAAGGGACCCAGGTCGCCCTTAACCCATAGCCGCACCATGCATTATAGTACGTCCTGGCAGGAGGTTAGTTTCCGCACCAGGACGTACTATAACTTCCCGGCTCCCGGTGCTCACTGTTTATGTAAACAGTGACCGGGAGCTGAAACTAAACTGTCAGCTGATAGCTGACAGTTTAGTGAAGCCGTTCCTGGACCCCCAGCAGGGTCCAGGAAAGGCAATCACCGGCATCAGGGGATCGGTAACGATCCACTGATGCTGGTGCACAGTGAGCAGTAACCCCCGGGTCCCCGGTCTCTGCTGAGGTCCGGGACCGGGGGAAGCTGGGGCAGAGATCCCTCTCCCTCTCCTCCTCCCCTGCCTCTGATGACCCACCCCCCACGATCGGAGCCCCCCCTCCCCCCGCGATTCCCGCGCCCCCCCCCCCCCCCGCCCCCCCCGCGATTTCCCGCGGCCCCCCCGCGATCTGCACCCCCGTCCGCGGTAGCCACGCCCCCACCCGCGATAGCCACGCCCCCTGGTCCCGGGACTCACCCTGAGCTCAGGGATCCAGGGACGGCCTCCTCCTGGGAAGCATGTGACCAGCGTTTGTCCAATGACGCTGGTCACATTGCTTCTCTGTACTGTGATTGACAGCTCTGTGATCAGAGCTGTCAATCACAGTGTCTGACAGTGAGGACAGAGGCTGGATGCAGGTCTGATCCCCCACTAGCTGAATGCTATGTGAGGAGATCAGAGCCTGCATCCACATAGTGTATACACAAAACACACACACATAATAAATACCCCCCTCCCCTGTGATCTCCCAGTGATAAGGGAGATCTTAGTCAGCGTCAGTTAGAAAGCGCCAGTCAGTGTCCGTTAGTAATCGTTAGTCAGTGTCCGTTAGTAAGCGTCAGTCAGTGTCCATTAGTAAGCGTCAGTCAGCGTCCGTTAGTGTCAGTCAGCGTGCATTAGTAAGCACCAGTCAGTGTCCGTTAGTAAGCGTCAGTGTCCGTTAGTAATCGTTAGTCAGTGTCCGTTAGTAAGTGTCAGTCAGTGTCCGTTAGTAATCATTAGTCAGTGTCCGTTAGTAAGCGACAGTCAGCATCCGTTAGTAAGTGTCAGTCAGCGTGCATTAGTAAGCGCCAGTCAGTGTCTGTTAGTAAGCATCAGTCAGCGTCCGTAGTACCGCCAGTGTCTGTTAGTAAGCATCAACGTCCGTTAGTGTCAGTGTCTGTTAGTGTAATTCAGCGTCCGTTAATAAACATCAGCCTTCGTTAGTGTCAGTAAACGTCGTTGCATTTACTGCTACAGTAGGAGTGCACACACAGACAGAGGTGCTCCTTCTCTTCTGAGCCGTGTTGTTGCGTCCGTACAATTTTTACGTTCACAAATTGGTTATTTTCTTACTCAGGAGAAATTGCTTTAACAATTTTGGGGGGCTTTTGCTTCTCCAAGCTTTTGGGAATTTGGAAAATTTGGGGTTTTCACTAACGTTTTAAGTGTGAAAAATGTGATTTTTAATGTTCATGGGCCCCTTTTGCAAAAAACTGTGAAAAACTTGTGGGGTCCAAAATGCCCACTGTACCCCTTGTTACGTTCCTTAAGGGGTGTAGTTTTCAAATTGGGGTCACTTGTGGGGGGTTCCCACTGTCTCAGCACTAGGGGGGCTCTGTAACTGTAACATGGTCTCCTACAATTTATTCCAGCCAAATCCACGCTCCAAATCCAAAGGGTGCTCCATCTCTTCTGAGCCATGTTGTGCGCTTGTGCAACACTTTATGTCCACAAATGGGGTATTAATAAAAACTGCAGATTCAGAGGAATAAATGTTTTATTACATTTTACTTTTTATAGCTGGTTTGGTATGAAAAAAATAGGATTGAATTGGGATCTCTGCAAAGAAAGTGGAAATTTTTACTTTCCACACTTTCTTTGAAGTTATTCCTGTGAAATGCGTAAAGGGTTAAAAAACTGTATGAATGTCAATTTGAATACTTGAAAGGGTGAAGATTTCAAAATGGGGTGAATTATGGGCGTTTTCTAGTAAACAGGCCTCTAGAATATGCTTCAAAAACTGATATGGTCCCTAAAAAAATCTGAGTTTAAATTTTCACAAAAAATTTTGAAAGTTGCTACTAAACAATTACGTCTCTAAAATCCCCCCAAAAAGTTAAAGCATGTTCACCAATGCTGCCAATATAAAGTAGACTTGTTATAGATATGAATTAATCAATAATTTATGTGGTATAACTATCTTCCTTATTGGCAGAAACTTTCAAATTTAGAGAAATGCAATAATTTTTACATTTTTCACAACATTTTGGAGTTTTTCACAAAAAAACGCTAAAGGTATCGGCCCAAATGTACCACTAACATAAAGTAGAATATGTCACGAAAAAACAATCTTGGAATCACTAGGATTGATAAAAGCATTCCAAAGTTACAGAGGCATAAAATGACACATGTCATATTTGAAAAATTTGGCTGTGTCATAAATGCCAAAACTGGCTGTGTCCCCTAAGGGTTTAAAGGGACCCAGGTCGCCCTTAAAGGGACCTAGTTTGCTCCTAAAGGGACCCAGGTTGCTCTTAAAGGGACCTAGGTCGCTCTTAAAGGGACCCAGGTCGCTCTTTAAAGGGACCCAGGTCTCTCTTAAAGGGACCCAGGTCTCTCTTAAAGGGACATATTTTGCTCTTAAAGGGACATATTTAGCTCTTAAAGGGACCCAGGTCGCTCTTAATGGGACTCAGGCACTCTTAAAGTGACCAAGGTTGCTCTTAAATGGACCCAGGTCGCTCTTAAAGGGACCCATTTCCCCCTAAAGGGACC
Source organism: Dendropsophus ebraccatus (assembly GCF_027789765.1). NCBI lineage: Eukaryota > Metazoa > Chordata > Amphibia > Anura > Hylidae > Dendropsophus > Dendropsophus ebraccatus. The sequence continues at coordinate 10,075 of NW_027208810.1, forward strand.
CAAGTCGCTCTTAAAGGGACCCACGTCGCGCTTAAAGGTACCCATTTCTCTCTTAAAGGGACCCAGGTTGCTCTTAAAGGAACCCATTTCGCTCTTAGAGGGACCCAGATCGCTCTTAAAGGGACCCAGGTCAGTCTTTAAGGGACCCAGGTCAGTCTTTAAGGGACCCAGGTCAGTCTTTATGGGACCCAGGTCAGTCTTTAAGGGACCCAGGTCGCTCTTAAAGGGACCCAGGTCGCCCTTAAAAGGACCAATTTAATTTTTAAAAGGACCAATTTCGCTCTTAAAGGGACCCAGTTCGCTCATAAAGGTACACCTGTCACTCTTAAAGGGACCCAGGTCAGTCTTTAAGGGACCCAGGTCAGTCTTTAAGGGACCCAGTTCGCTCTTAGAAGGACCCATTTTGCTCTTAAAGTGACATATTTCACTTTTAAAGGGACCCAGGTCTCTCTTAAAGGGACCGATTTTGCTCTTAAAAGGGACATATTTCGCTGTTAAAGGGACCCAAGTCGCTCTTAAAGGGAACCATTTTGCTCTTAAAGGGACACAGGTCGCTCTTAAAGTGACCCAAGTGGCTCTTTAAAGGGACCCAGGTGGCTTTTAAAGGGACCAAGGTCGCTCTTAAAGGGACCCAGGTCGCCCTTAAAGGGACCCAGGTCGCCCTTAAAGGGACCTAGGTTGCTCCTAAAGGGACCCAGGTTGCTTTTTTAAAGGGACCTAGGTCGCTCTTAAAGGGACCCAGGTCGCTCTTAAGGGACCCAGGTCTCTCTTAAAGGGACCCGTGTCTCTCAAAGGGACATATTTCGCTCTTAAAGGGACCCAGGTCGCTCTTAATGGGACTCAGGCACTCTTAAAGTGACCAAGGTTGCTCTTAAATGGACCCAGGTCGCTCTTAAAGGGACCCCATTTGTCCCTAAAGGGACCCAGGTTGCTCTTAAAGGAACCCATTTCGCTCTTAGAGGACCCAGATCGCTCTTATAGGGACCCAGGTCAGTCTTTAAGGGACCCAGGTCGCTCTTAAAGGGACCCAGGTCGCCCTTAAAAGGACCAATTTAATTTTTAAAAGGACCAATTTCGCTCTTAAAGGGACCCAGTTCGCTCATAAAGGTACACCTGTCACTCTTAAAGGGACCCATTTCGCTCTTAAAGGGACCCAGGTCGCTCTAAAGGGACCCAGGTCAGTCTTTAGGGGACCCAGGTCAGTCTTAAAGGGAGCCAGGTCAGTCTTTAAGGGACCCATTTCGCTCTTAAAGGGACCCAGGTCACTCTTAGAAGGACACATTTTGCTCTTAAAGGGACCCAGCTCGCTCTAAAAGGGATCCATGTCGCTCTTAAAGGGACCCATTTCACTCTTAAAAGGACCCAGGTCGCTCTTAAAGGGAAACAGGTCAGTCTTTAAGGGACCCAGGTCGCTCTTAAAGGGACCAATTTCATTCTTAAAAGGACCCATTTCGCTCTTAAAGGGACCCAGGTCGCTCATAAAAGGGACACCGGTCGCTCTTAAAGGGACCCATTTTGCTCTTAAAGGGACCCAGGTTGCTCTTAAAGGGACCCAGGTAGCTCTTAAAAGGACTCATTTGGCTCCTAAATGACATATTTCTCTCTTAAAGGGACCCAGGTCGCTCTTAGAAGGACACATTTTGCTCTTAAAGGGACCCAGGTCCCTCTTAAAGGGATCATTTTTGGTCTGAAAAGGACCCAGATCCCTCTTAAAGGGACCATTTTTGCTCTTAAAGGGGCCCAGGTCGCTCTGAAAGGGACCCAGGTTGCTCTTAAAGGGACCCAGGTCGCCCTTAAAGGGACCCAGGTCGCCCTTAAAGGGACCTAGGTTGCTCCTAAAGGGATCCAGGTTGCTCTTAAAGGGACCGAGGTCGCTCTTAAAGGACTCAGGTCGCTCTTAAAGGGACCCAGGTCTCTCTTAAAGGGACCCAGGTCTCTCTTAAAGGGACATATTTTGCTCTTTAAGGGACCCAGGTCGCTCTTAATGGGACCCAGGTCGCTCTTAAAGGGACCCAGGTTGCTCATAAAGGGACCAATTTCACTCTTAAAGGGACCCATGTCGCTCTTAAAGGGACCCGGATCATTCTTAAAGGGACCTGGGTTGTTCTAAAAGGGACCTGGGTCGTTCTTAAAGGGACCCGGGTTGTTCTTAAAGGGACCTGGGTCGTTCTTAAAGGGTTCCGGGTTGTTCTTAAAGGGACCCAGATCGCTCTTAATGGGACCCAGGTTGCTCTTAAAGGGACCCATGTCGCTCTTACAGGGACCCGGGTCGTTCTTAAAGTGACCCGGGTCGCTCTTAAGGGGACCCGCGTCGCTCTTAAAGGGACCCATTTCGCTCTTAGAGGGATCCAGGTCACTCTTAAAGGAACCAAGGTCGCTCTTAAAGGGACCCATTTCGCTCTCAAGGGGACCCAGGTCCCTCTTAAAGGTACATATTTTGCTCTTAAAGAGACATATTTCGACCATTTTTGCTCTTAAACGGACCCAGGTCCCTCTTAAAGGGATCATTTTTGCTCTGAAAAGGACCCAGATCCCTCTTAAAGGGACCATTTTTGCTCTTAAAGGGGCCCAGGTCGCTCTCAAAGGGACCCAGGTTGCTCTTAAAGGGACCCAGGTCGCCCTTAAAGGGACCCAGGTCGCCCTTAAAGGGACCTAGGTTGCTCCTAAAGGGATCCAGGTTGCTCTTAAAGGGACCGAGGTCGCTCTTAAAGGGACCCAGGTCGCTCTTAAAGGGACCCAGGTCTCTCTTAAAGGGACCCAGATCTCTCTTAAAGGGACATATTTCGCTCTTTAAGGGACCCAGGTCGCTCTTAATGGGACTCAGGCACTCTTAAAGTGACCAAGGTTGCTCTTAAATGGACCGAGGTCGCTCTTAAAGAGACCCATTTCCCCCTAAAGGGACCCAAGTCGCTCTTAAAGGGACCCATGTCGCTCTTAAAGGTACCCATTTCTCTCTTAAAGGGACCCAGGTTGCTATTAAAGGAACCCATTTTGCTCTTAAAGGGACCCAAGTCAGTCTTTAAGGGACCCAGGTCAGTCTTTAAGGGACCCAGGTCGCTCTTAAAGGGACCCAGGTTGCTCTTAAAGGGACCCAGGTCAGTCTTTAAGGGACCCAGGTCGCTCTTAAAAGGGACCCAGGTTGCTCTTAAAGGGACCCAGGTTGCTCTTAAAGGGACCCAGGTTGCTCTTAAAGGGACCCAGGTCGCTCTTAAAGGGACCCAGGTTGCTCTTAAAGGGACCAATTTCACTCTTAAAGGGACCCATGTCGCTCTTAAAGGGACCCGGATCATTCTTAAAGGTACCTGGGGTCGTTCTTAAAGGGACCCGGGTCGTTCTTAAAGGGACCTGGGTCGTTCTTAAAGGGACCCAGGGCGCTCTTAATGGGACCCAGGTCGCTCTTAAAGGGACCCATGTCGCTCATACAGGGACCCGGATCATTCTTAAAGGGACCTGGGTTGTTCTTAAAGGGACCCAGATCGCTCTTAAAGGAACCAAGGTCGCTCTTAAAGGGACCCAGGGCGCTCTTAATGGGACCCAGGTCGCTCTTAAAGGGACCCATGTCGCTCATACAGGGACCCGGGTCGTTCTTAAAGTGACCCGGGTCGCTCTTAAGGGGACCCGCGTCGCTCTTAAAGGGACCCATTTCGCTCTTAAAGGGACCCATTTCGCTCTTAGAGGGACCCAGGTCGCTCTTAAAGGAACCAAGGTCGCTCTTAAAGGGACCCAGGTCGCTCTCAAGGGGACCCAGGTCCCTCTTAAAGGTACATATTTTGCTCTTAAAGGGACATATTTCGACCATTTTTGCTCTTAAACCGACCCAGGTCCCTTTTAAAGGGATAATTTTTGCTATGAAAAGGACCCAGATCCCTCTTAAAGGGACCATTTTTGCTCTTAAAGGGGCCCAGGTCGCTCTTAAAGGGACCCAGGTTGCTCTTAAAGGGACCCAGGTCGCCCTTAAAGGGACCCAGGTCGCCCTTAAAGGGACCCAGGTCGCCCTTAACCCATAGCCGCACCATGCAGTTATAGTACGTCCTGGCAGGAGGTTAGTTTCCGCACCAGGACGTACTATAACTTCCCGGCTCCCGGTGCTCACTGTTTATGTAAACAGTGACCGGGAGCTGAAACTAAACTGTCAGCTGATAGCTGACAGTTTAGTGAAGCCGTTCCTGGACCCCCAGCAGGGGTCCAGGAAAGGCAATCACCGGCATCAGGGGATCGGTAACGATCCACTGATGCTGGTGCACAGTGAGCAGTAACCCCCGGGTCCCGGTCTCTGCTGAGGTCCGGGACCGGGGGAAGCTGGGGCAGAGATCCCTCCCTCTCCTCCTCCCCTGCCTCTGATGACCCACCCCCCACGATCGGAGCCCCCCCTCCCCCCGCGATTCCCGCGCCCGCCCCCCCCGCGATTCCCGCGGCCCCCCCGCGATCTGCACCCCCGTCCGCGGTAGCCACGCCCCCACCCGCGATAGCCACGCCCCCTGGTCCCGGGACTCACCCTGAGCTCAGGGATCCAGGGACGGCCTCCTCCTGGGAAGCATGTGACCAGCGTTTGTCCAATGACGCTGGTCACATTGCTTCTCTGTACTGTGATTGACAGCTCTGTGATCAGAGCTGTCAATCACAGTGTCTGACAGTGAGGACAGAGGCTGGATGCAGGGTCTGATCCCCCACTAGCTGAATGCTATGTGAGGAGATCAGAGCCTGCATCCACATAGTGTATACACAAAACACACACACATAATAAATACCCCCTCCCCTGTGATCTCCCAGTGATAAGGGAGATCTTAGTCAGCGTCAGTTAGAAAGCGCCAGTCAGTGTCCGTTAGTAATCGTTAGTCAGTGTCCGTTAGTAAGCGTCAGTCAGTGTCCATTAGTAAGCGTCAGTCAGCGTCCGTTAGTGTCAGTCAGCGTGCATTAGTAAGCACCAGTCAGTGTCCGTTAGTAAGCGTCAGTGTCCGTTAGTAATCGTTAGTCAGTGTCCGTTAGTAAGTGTCAGTCAGTGTCCGTTAGTAATCATTAGTCAGTGTCCGTTAGTAAGCGACAGTCAGCATCCGTTAGTAAGTGTCAGTCAGCGTGCATTAGTAAGCGCCAGTCAGTGTCTGTTAGTAAGCATCAGTCAGCGTCCGTTAGTAACCGCCAGTGTCTGTTAGTAAGCATCAACGTCCGTTAGTGTCAGTGTCTGTTAGTGTAATTCAGCGTCCGTTAATAAACATCAGCCTTCGTTAGTGTCAGTAAACGTCGTTGCATTTACTGCTACAGTAGGAGTGCACACACAGACAGAGGTGCTCCTTCTCTTCTGAGCCGTGTTGTGCGTCCGTACAATTTTTTACGTTCACAAATTGGTTATTTTCTTACTCAGGAGAAATTGCTTTACAAATTTTGGGGGGCTTTTGCTTCTCCAAGCTTTTTGGAATTTGGAAAATTTGGGGTTTCACTAACGTTTAAGTGTGAAAAATGTGATTTTTAATGTTCATGGGCCCCTTTTGCAAAAAACTGTGAAAAACTTGTGGGGTCAAAATGCCCACTGTACCCCTTGTTACGTTCCTTAAGGGGTGTAGTTTTCAAATTGGGGTCACTTGTGGGGGGTTCCCACTGTCTCAGCACTAGGGGGGCTCTGTAACTGTAACATGGTCTCCTACATTTATTCCAGCCAAATCCACGCTCCAAAATCCAAAGGGTGCTCCCTCTCTTCTGAGCCATGTTGTGCGCTTGTGCAACACTTTATGTCCACAAATGGGGTATTAATAAAAACTGCAGATTCAGAGGAATAAATGTTTTATTACATTTTACTTTTTATAGCTGGTTTGGTATGAAAAAAATAGGATTGAATTGGGATCTCTGCAAAGAAAGTGGAAATTTTTACTTTCCACACTTTCTTTGAAGTTATTCCTGTGAAATGCGTAAAGGGTTAAAAAACTGTATGAATGTCAATTTGAATACTTGAAAGGGTGAAGATTTCAAAATGGGGTGAATTATGGGCGTTTTCTAGTAAACAGGCCTCTAGAATATGCTTCAAAACTGATATGGTCCCTAAAAAAATCTGAGTTTAAATTTTCACAAAAATTTTGAAAGTTGCTACTAAACAATTACGTCTCTAAAATCCCCCCAAAAAGTTAAAGCATGTTCACCAAATGCTGCCAATATAAAGTAGACTTGTTATAGATATGAATTAATCAATAATTTATGTGGTATAACTATCTTCCTTATTGGCAGAAACTTTCAAATTTAGAGAAATGCAATAATTTTTACATTTTTCACAACATTTTGGAGTTTTTCACAAAAAAAACGCTAAAGGTATCGGCCCAAATGTACCACTAACATAAAGTAGAATATGTCACGAAAAAACAATCTTGGAATCACTAGGATTGATAAAAGCATTCCAAAGTTACAGAGGCATAAAATGACACATGTCATATTTGAAAAATTTGGCTGTGTCATAAATGCCAAAACTGGCTGTGTCCCCTAAGGGTTAAAGGGACCCAGGTCGCCCTTAAAGGGACCTAGTTTGCTCCTAAAGGGACCCAGGTTGCTCTTAAAGGGACCTAGGTCGCTCTTAAAGGGACCCAGGTCGCTCTTAAAGGGACCCAGGTCTCTCTTAAAGGGACCCAGGTCTCTCTTAAAGGGACATATTTTGCTCTTAAAGGGACATATTTAGCTCTTAAAGGGACCCAGGTCGCTCTTAATGGGACTCAGGCACTCTTAAAGTGACCAAGGTTGCTCTTAAATGGACCCAGGTCGCTCTTAAAGGGACCCATTTCCCCCTAAAGGGACCCAAGTCGCTCTTAAAGGGACCCACGTCGCGCTTAAAGGTACCCATTTCTCTCTTAAAGGGACCCAGGTTGCTCTTAAAGGAACCCATTTCGCTCTTAGAGGGACCCAGATCGCTCTTAAAGGGACCCAGGTCAGTCTTTAAGGGACCCAGGTCAGTCTTTAAGGGACCCAGGTCAGTCTTTATGGGACCCAGGTCAGTCTTTAAGGGACCCAGGTCGCTCTTAAAGGGACCCAGGTCGCCCTTAAAAGGACCAATTTAATTTTAAAAGGACCAATTTCGCTCTTAAAGGGACCCAGTTCGCTCATAAAGGTACACCTGTCACTCTTAAAAGGGACCCAGGTCAGTCTTTAAGGGACCCAGGTCAGTCTTTAAGGGACCCAGTTCGCTCTTAGAAGGACCCATTTTGCTCTTAAAGTGACATATTTCACTTTTAAAGGGACCCAGGTCTCTCTTAAAGGGACCGATTTTGCTCTTAAAAGGGACATATTTCGCTGTTAAAGGGACCCAAGTCGCTCTTAAAGGGAACCATTTTGCTCTTAAAGGGACACAGGTCGCTCTTAAAGTGACCCAAGTGGCTCTTAAAGGGACCCAGGTGGCTTTTAAAGGGACCAAGGTCGCTCTTAAAGGGACCCAGGTCGCCCTTAAAGGGACCCAGGTCGCCCTTAAAGGGACCTAGGTTGCTCCTAAAGGGACCCAGGTTGCTTTTAAAGGGACCTAGGTCGCTCTTAAAGGGACCCAGGTCGCTCTTAAAGGGACCCAGGTCTCTCTTAAAGGGACCCGTGTCTCTCAAAGGGACATATTTCGCTCTTAAAGGGACCCAGGTCGCTCTTAATGGGACTCAGGCACTCTTAAAGTGACCAAGGTTGCTCTTAAATGGACCCAGGTCGCTCTTAAAGGGACCCATTTGTCCCTAAAGGGACCCAGGTTGCTCTTAAAGGAACCCATTTCGCTCTTAGAGGACCCAGATCGCTCTTATAGGGACCCAGGTCAGTCTTTAAGGGACCCAGGTCGCTCTTAAAGGGACCCAGGTCGCCCTTAAAAGGACCAATTTAATTTTTAAAAGGACCAATTTCGCTCTTAAAGGGACCCAGTTCGCTCATAAAGGTACACCTGTCACTCTTAAAGGGACCCATTTCGCTCTTAAAGGGACCCAGGTCGCTCTTAAAGGGACCCAGGTCAGTCTTTAGGGGACCCAGGTCAGTCTTAAAGGGAGCCAGGTCAGTCTTTAAGGGACCCATTTCGCTCTTAAAGGGACCCAGGTCACTCTTAGAAGGACACATTTTGCTCTTAAAGGGACCCAGCTCGCTCTAAAAGGGATCCATGTCGCTCTTAAAGGGACCCATTTCACTCTTAAAAGGACCCTGGTCTCTCTAAAAGGAACCAAGGTTGCTCTTAAAGGGACCCAGGTCGCTCTTGAAGGGACATATTTAGCTCTTAAAGGGACCCAGGTCACTCTTAAAAGGACCTATTTTGCTCTTAAAGGGACCCAGGTCAGTCTTTAAGGGACCCAGGTTGCTCTTAAAGGGACCCAGGTCGCTCTTAAATTAACCAATTTCGTACTTAAAGGGACCAATTACGCTCTTAAAGGGACCCAGGTCGCTCTTAAAGGGACCCAGGTAGCTCTTAAAAGGATTCATTTTGCTCTTAAAGTGACATATGTCTCTCTTAAAGGTACCCAGGTCTCTCTTAAAAGGACACATTTCGCTCTTAAAGGGACCCAGGCCAGTCTTAAAGGGACACATGTCGGTCTTAAAGGGACCCAGGTCGCTCTTTAAGGGACCCAGGTCGCTCTTAAAGAGAACCAGGTCCCTCTTAAAGGGACCATTTTTGCTCTTAAAGGAATTCATTTAGCTCTTAAAGGGACCCAGGTAGCTCTTAAAGGGACCCAGGTCACTCATAAAGGGACCTAGGCCGCTCTTAAAGGGACCCAGGTTGCTCTTAAAGGGACCCAGGTTGCTCTTAAAGGGACCCAGGTTGCTCTTAAAGGGACCCAGGTTGCTCTTAAAGGGACCAATTTCACTCTTAAAGGGACCCATGTAGCTCTTAAAGGGACCCGGGACGCTCTTAAAGGGACCCGGGACGTTTTTAAAGGGATCCAGGTCGTTCTTAAAGGGACCCAGGTCGTTCTTAAAGGAACCCGGGTCATTCTTAAAGAAACCCGGGTCGTTCTTAAAGGGACCCGGGTCACTCTTAAAGGGACCCATTTTGCTCTTAACCCCTTAACGACATCGGACGTAAATTTACGCCCTGATGCCGGTAAGGACGTTCAGAGCGGGGCCGCGCGGCGACCCTGCTCTGAACCTCGGCGGTCCCGGGTGCCGCTTGTAGCCCGGGACCGTAGGTATTAGCGGGCACGGTCCCATCGCTGTGCCCGCTAATACAGTAATCAGATGCAGCTGTCAAACATGACAGCTGCATCCGATTACCGGATTCAGCTGTTCCCTTGTGTCTAGTGGCGGAGATCGCTCCCCCGGGATGTTATCCCGGAGGAGCGATCTCCGTTTCTGAAGCCGGCCGGGGACCGCTCCAAGATGGCGCCGTCCCCGGCTCGGCACTAGTTTACTTCTGACTGCAGCAGCCGGAAGTAAACGAGTGCCTATCTCATGGATCTCTGCAGCATATCTATGCTGCAGAGATCTCTATGAGAGATCAAAGCACTTATACTAGAAGTCGCCCAGGGGGGGCTTCTAGTATAAGTGTTAAAGTAAAAAAAAAAAGTGTTGTTAATAGTAAAAAGCCCCCTCCCCTAATAAAAGTCTGAATCACCCCCCTTTTCCCAGGTTATAAATAAAAGTAAATAAATAAATAAATAAACAAACATGTTTGCTATCGCCGCGTGCGTAATCGCCCAAACTATTAATTAATCACATTCCTGATCTCGCACGGTAAACGGCGTCAGCGCAAAAAAATCCCAAAGTGCAAAATTGCACATTTTTGGTCGCATCAAATCCAGAAAAATTGTAATAAAAAGCGATCAAAAAGTCATATATGCGCAATCAAGGTACCGATAGAAAGAACACATCATGGCGCAAAAAATGACACCTCACACTGCCCCATAGACCAAAGGATAAAAGCGCTATAAGCCTGGGAATGGAGCGATTTTAAGTGACGTATATTTGTTGACAATGGTTTAAATTTTTTACAGGCCATCAGATACAATATCAGTTATACATGTTACGTATAGTTTTAATCGTAACAACTTGAGGAACATATATAACAAGTCAATTTTACCCCAGGGCGAATGGCGTAAAAACACATTTCCCCCAAGTAAACAAAATGCTTTTTTTTTTTCAATTTCATCACACTTTGAATTTTTTTCTGGTTTCGCAGTGTACTTTATGCAAAAATTCTGCCTGTCATTGCAAAGTACAATTAGTGACGCAAAAATAAGGGCTCTGGGTTTCTAGGTGGAAAAATGCAAGTGCTATGGCCTTTTAAGCACAAGGAGGAAAAAACTAAAACGCAAAAATCGAAATTGGCTCTGTCCTTAAGGGGTTAAAGGGACCCAGATCGCTCTTAAAGGGACCCAGGCCGCTCTTAAAGGGACTCAAGCCACTCTTAAAGGGACCCAGGTCGCTCTTAAAGGGACCCAGGTCGCTCTTAAAGGGACCAATTTCACTCTTAAAGGGACCCATGTCGCTTTTAAAGAGACCCGGGTCGTTCTTAAAGGGACCCAGGTCGTTCTTAAAGGGACCCGGGTCGTTCTTAAAGGGACCCGGGTCATTCTTAAAGGGGCCTGGGTCACTCTTAAAGGGACCCATTTCGCTCTTAAAGGGACCCAGATAGCTCTTAAAGGGACCAAGGCCGCTCTTAAAGGGACCCAGGCCGTTCTTAAAGGGACCCAGGCCGCTCTTAAAGGGACCCATGTCGCTCTTACAGGGACCAAGGTCGCTCTTAAAGGGACATATTTCTCTCTTTAAAGTACCCAGGTCAGTCTTAAAATGGCCCAGGTCGCTCTTAAAGGGACCCAGGTCGCTCTTAAAGGGACCCAGGTCGCTCTTAAAGGAACCCACGTCGCTCTTAAAGGGAACCATTTCTCTCTTAAAGGGACCCATTTTGCTCTAAAAGGGACCCAGGTCGCTCTTAAAGGGACCCAGTTCGCTCTAAAAGGGACCCAGGTCGCTCTTAAAGGGACCCAGGTAGCTCTTAAAGTGACCCAGGTCGCTCTTAAAGGGACCCAGGCCACTCTTAAAGGGACCCAGGTCGCTCTTAAAGAGACCCATGTCGCTCTTACAGGGACCCGGGTCGTTCTTAAAGGGACATATTTCGCATTTCTGCAATTCCCATAGAAAATCAACGGCGTCTCTATTCAATTGTGTGGAGCGCATATCAGGTGGGTTTTCTCTGCCGGCTTAAGAGATACACGTGAAACTAAAGCCGATCCTGGGTCCCAGGGTGCCTGTCATCCAGTACGCAATGAATTTCATTTCTAGCACATAGCCAAAAAATCGCCCCATTGACTTACATTGGAGTGCAGAAAAGGTCATTTTTTCTCGGTCCCTTTAAGAGGTAGGAGTTAAACAAGCTTAGGTCTGCGGTGCCCAGGGGGGACCCCATCCAGCCCGCACTGAGTTTCATTCCTACCACCTTAGGAAAAAAAGTCATTATTTCGAGGCTTAGAAGTCATTTCTGCAATTCCCATAGAAAATCAACGGCGTCTCTATTCAATTGTGTGGAGCGCATATCAGGTGGGTTTTCTCTGCCGGCTTAAGAGATACACGTGAAACTAAAGCCGATCCTGGGTGCCCTAGGGTGCCTGTCATCCAATCCGCACTGAATTTCATTTCTAGCACATAGCCAAAAAATCGCCCCATTGACTTACATTGGAGTGCAGAAAAGGTCATTTTTTCTCGGTCCCTTTAAGAGGTAGGAGTTAAACAAGCTTAGGTCTGCGGTGCCCAGGGGGGACCCCATCCAGCCCGCACTGAGTTTCATTCCTACCACCTTAGGAAAAAAAGTCATTATTTCGAGGCTTAGAAGTCATTTCTGCAATTCCCATAGAAAATCAACGGCGTCTCTATTCAATTGTGTGGAGCGCATATCAGGTGGGTTTTCTCTGCCGGCTTAAGAGATACACGTGAAACTAAAGCCGATCCTGGGTGCCCTAGGGTGCCTGTCATCCAATCCGCACTGAATTTCATTTCTAGCACATAGCCAAAAAATCGCCCCATTGACTTACATTGGAGTGCAGAAAAGGTCATTTTTTTCTCGGTCCCTTTAAGAGGTAGGAGTTAAACAAGCTTAGGTCTGCGGTGCCCAGGGGGGACCCCATCCAGCCCGCACTGAGTTTCATTCCTACCACCTTAGGAAAAAAAGTCATTATTTCGAGGCTTAGAAGTCATTTCTGCAATTCCCATAGAAAATCAACGGCGTCTCTATTCAATTGTGTGGAGCGCATATCAGGTGGGTTTTCTCTGCCGGCTTAAGAGATACACGTGAAACTAAAGCCGATCCTGGGTGCCCTAGGGAGCCTGTCATCCAATCCGCACTGAATTTCATTTCTAGCACATAGCCAAAAAATCGCCCCATTGACTTACATTGGAGTGCAGAAAAGGTCATTTTTTCTCGGTCCCTTTAAGAGGTAGGAGTTAAACAAGCTTAGGTCTGCGGTGCCCAGGGGGAACCCCATCCAGCCCGCACTGAGTTTCATTCCTACCACCTTAGGAAAAAAAGTCATTATTTCGAGGCTTAGAAGTCATTTCTGCAATTCCCATAGAAAATCAACGGCGTCTCTATTCAATTGTGTGGAGCGCATATCAGGTGGGTTTTCTCTGCCGGCTTAAGAGATACACGTGAAACTAAAGCCGATCCTGGGTGCCCTAGGGTGCCTGTCATCCAATCCGCACTGAATTTCATTTCTAGCACATAGCCAAAAAATCGCCCCATTGACTTACATTGGAGTGCAGAAAAGGTCATTTTTTCTCGGTCCCTTTAAGAGGTAGGAGTTAAACAAGCTTAGGTCTGCGGTGCCCAGGGGGGACCCCATCCAGCCCGCACTGAGTTTCATTCCTACCACCTTAGGAAAAAAAGTCATTATTTCGAGGCTTAGAAGTCATTTCTGCAATTCCCATAGAAAATCAACGGCGTCTCTATTCAATTGTGTGGAGCGCATATCAGGTGGGTTTTCTCTGCCGGCTTAAGAGATACACAGTGAAACTAAAGCCGATCCTGGGTGCCCTAGGGTGCCTGTCATCCAATCCGCACTGAATTTCATTTCTAGCACATAGCCAAAAAATCGCCCCATTGACTTACATTGGAGTGCAGAAAAGGTCATTTTTTCTCGGTCCCTTTAAGAGGTAGGAGTTAAACAAGCTTAGGTCTGCGGTGCCCAGGGGGGACCCCATCCAGCCCGCACTGAGTTTCATTCCTACCACCTTAGGAAAAAAAGTCATTATTTCGAGGCTTAGAAGTCATTTCTGCAATTCCCATAGAAAATCAACGGCGTCTCTATTCAATTGTGTGGAGCGCATATCAGGTGGGTTTTCTCTGCCGGCTTAAGAGATACACGTGAAACTAAAGCCGATCCTGGGTGCCCTAGGGTGCCTGTCATCCAATCCGCACTGAATTTCATTTCTAGCACATAGCCAAAAAATCGCCCCATTGACTTACATTGGAGTGCAGAAAAGGTCATTTTTTCTCGGTCCCTTTAAGAGGTAGGAGTTAAACAAGCTTAGGTCTGCGGTGCCCAGGGGGGACCCCATCCAGCCCGCACTGAGTTTCATTCCTACCACCTTAGGAAAAAAAGTCATTATTTCGAGGCTTAGAAGTCATTTCTGCAATTCCCATAGAAAATCAACGGCGTCTCTATTCAATTGTGTGGAGCGCATATCAGGTGGGTTTTCTCTGCCGGCTTAAGAGATACACGTGAAACTAAAGCCGATCCTGGGTGCCCTAGGGTGCCTGTCATCCAATCCGCACTGAATTTCATTTCTAGCACATAGCCAAAAAATCGCCCCATTGACTTACATTGGAGTGCAGAAAAGGTCATTTTTTCTCGGTCCCTTTAAGAGGTAGGAGTTAAACAAGCTTAGGTCTGCGGTGCCCAGGGGGGACCCCATCCAGCCCGCACTGAGTTTCATTCCTACCACCTTAGGAAAAAAAGTCATTATTTCGAGGCTTAGAAGTCATTTCTGCAATTCCCATAGAAAATCAACGGCGTCTCTATTCAATTGTGTGGAGCGCATATCAGGTGGGTTTTCTCTGCCGGCTTAAGAGATACACAGTGAAACTAAAGCCGATCCTGGGTGCCCTAGGGTGCCTGTCATCCAATCCGCACTGAATTTCATTTCTAGCACATAGCCAAAAAATCGCCCCATTGACTTACATTGGAGTGCAGAAAAGGTCATTTTTTCTCGGTCCCTTTAAGAGGTAGGAGTTAAACAAGCTTAGGTCTGCGGTGCCCAGGGGGGACCCCATCCAGCCCGCACTGAGTTTCATTCCTACCACCTTAGGAAAAAAAGTCATTATTTCGAGGCTTAGAAGTCATTTCTGCAATTCCCATAGAAAATCAACGGCGTCTCTATTCAATTGTGTGGAGCGCATATCAGGTGGGTTTTCTCTGCCGGCTTAAGAGATACACAGTGAAACTAAAGCCGATCCTGGGTGCCCTAGGGTGCCTGTCATCCAATCCGCACTGAATTTCATTTCTAGCACATAGCCAAAAAATCGCCCCATTGACTTACATTGGAGTGCAGAAAAGGTCATTTTTTCTCGGTCCCTTTAAGAGGTAGGAGTTAAACAAGCTTAGGTCTGCGGTGCCCAGGGGGGACCCCATCCAGCCCGCACTGAGTTTCATTCCTACCACCTTAGGAAAAAAAGTCATTATTTCGAGGCTTAGAAGTCATTTCTGCAATTCCCATAGAAAATCAACGGCGTCTCTATTCAATTGTGTGGAGCGCATATCAGGTGGGTTTTCTCTGCCGGCTTAAGAGATACACAGTGAAACTAAAGCCGATCCTGGGTGCCCTAGGGTGCCTGTCATCCAATCCGCACTGAATTTCATTTCTAGCACATAGCCAAAAAATCGCCCCATTGACTTACATTGGAGTGCAGAAAAGGTCATTTTTTTCTCGGTCCCTTTAAGAGGTAGGAGTTAAACAAGCTTAGGTCTGCGGTGCCCAGGGGGGACCCCATCCAGCCCGCACTGAGTTTCATTCCTACCACCTTAGGAAAAAAAGTCATTATTTCGAGGCTTAGAAGTCATTTCTGCAATTCCCATAGAAAATCAACGGCGTCTCTATTCAATTGTGTGGAGCGCATATCAGGTGGGTTTTCTCTGCCGGCTTAAGAGATACACATGAAACTAAAGCCGATCCTGGGTGCCCTAGGGTGCCTGTCATCCAATCCGCACTGAATTTCATTTCTAGCACATAGCCAAAAAATCGCCCCATTGACTTACATTGGAGTGCAGAAAAGGTCATTTTTTCTCGGTCCCTTTAAGAGGTAGGAGTTAAACAAGCTTAGGTCTGCGGTGCCCAGGGGGGACCCCATCCAGCCCGCACTGAGTTTCATTCCTACCACCTTAGGAAAAAAAGTCATTATTTCGAGGCTTAGAAGTCATTTCTGCAATTCCCATAGAAAATCAACGGCGTCTCTATTCAATTGTGTGGAGCGCATATCAGGTGGGTTTTCTCTGCCGGCTTAAGAGATACACAGTGAAACTAAAGCCGATCCTGGGTGCCCTAGGGTGCCTGTCATCCAATCCGCACTGAATTTCATTTCTAGCACATAGCCAAAAAATCGCCCCATTGACTTACATTGGAGTGCAGAAAAGGTCATTTTTTCTCGGTCCCTTTAAGAGGTAGGAGTTAAACAAGCTTAGGTCTGCGGTGCCCAGGGGGGACCCCATCCAGCCCGCACTGAGTTTCATTCCTACCACCTTAGGAAAAAAAGTCATTATTTCGAGGCTTAGAAGTCATTTCTGCAATTCCCATAGAAAATCAACGGCGTCTCTATTCAATTGTGTGGAGCGCATATCAGGTGGGTTTTCTCTGCCGGCTTAAGAGATACACAGTGAAACTAAAGCCGATCCTGGGTGCCCTAGGGTGCCTGTCATCCAATCCGCACTGAATTTCATTTCTAGCACATAGCCAAAAAATCGCCCCATTGACTTACATTGGAGTGCAGAAAAGGTCATTTTTTCTCGGTCCCTTTAAGAGGTAGGAGTTAAACAAGCTTAGGTCTGCGGTGCCCAGGGGGGACCCCATCCAGCCCGCACTGAGTTTCATTCCTACCACCTTAGGAAAAAAAGTCATTATTTCGAGGCTTAGAAGTCATTTCTGCAATTCCCATAGAAAATCAACGGCGTCTCTATTCAATTGTGTGGAGCGCATATCAGGTGGGTTTTCTCTGCCGGCTTAAGAGATACACGTGAAACTAAAGCCGATCCTGGGTGCCCTAGGGTGCCTGTCATCCAATCCGCACTGAATTTCATTTCTAGCACATAGCCAAAAAATCGCCCCATTGACTTACATTGGAGTGCAGAAAAGGTCATTTTTTCTCGGTCCCTTTAAGAGGTAGGAGTTAAACAAGCTTAGGTCTGCGGTGCCCAGGGGGGACCCCATCCAGCCCGCACTGAGTTTCATTCCTACCACCTTAGGAAAAAAAGTCATTATTTCGAGGCTTAGAAGTCATTTCTGCAATTCCCATAGAAAATCAACGGCGTCTCTATTCAATTGTGTGGAGCGCATATCAGGTGGGTTTTCTCTGCCGGCTTAAGAGATACACAGTGAAACTAAAGCCGATCCTGGGTGCCCTAGGGTGCCTGTCATCCAATCCGCACTGAATTTCATTTCTAGCACATAGCCAAAAAATCGCCCCATTGACTTACATTGGAGTGCAGAAAAGGTCATTTTTTCTCGGTCCCTTTAAGAGGTAGGAGTTAAACAAGCTTAGGTCTGCGGTGCCCAGGGGGGACCCCATCCAGCCCGCACTGAGTTTCATTCCTACCACCTTAGGAAAAAAAGTCATTATTTCGAGGCTTAGAAGTCATTTCTGCAATTCCCATAGAAAATCAACGGCGTCTCTATTCAATTGTGTGGAGCGCATATCAGGTGGGTTTTCTCTGCCGGCTTAAGAGATACACAGTGAAACTAAAGCCGATCCTGGGTGCCCTAGGGTGCCTGTCATCCAATCCGCACTGAATTTCATTTCTAGCACATAGCCAAAAAATCGCCCCATTGACTTACATTGGAGTGCAGAAAAGGTCATTTTTTCTCGGTCCCTTTAAGAGGTAGGAGTTAAACAAGCTTAGGTCTGCGGTGCCCAGGGGGGACCCCATCCAGCCCGCACTGAGTTTCATTCCTACCACCTTAGGAAAAAAAGTCATTATTTCGAGGCTTAGAAGTCATTTCTGCAATTCCCATAGAAAATCAACGGCGTCTCTATTCAATTGTGTGGAGCGCATATCAGGTGGGTTTTCTCTGCCGGCTTAAGAGATACACGTGAAACTAAAGCCGATCCTGGGTGCCCTAGGGTGCCTGTCATCCAATCCGCACTGAATTTCATTTCTAGCACATAGCCAAAAAATCGCCCCATTGACTTACATTGGAGTGCAGAAAAGGTCATTTTTTCTCGGTCCCTTTAAGAGGTAGGAGTTAAACAAGCTTAGGTCTGCGGTGCCCAGGGGGGACCCCATCCAGCCCGCACTGAGTTTCATTCCTACCACCTTAGGAAAAAAAGTCATTATTTCGAGACTTAGAAGTCATTTCTGCAATTCCCATAGAAAATCAACGGCGTCTCTATTCAATTGTGTGGAGCGCATATCAGGTGGGTTTTCTCTGCCGGCTTAAGAGATACACGTGAAACTAAAGCCGATCCTGGGTGCCCTAGGGTGCCTGTCATCCAATCCGCACTGAATTTCATTTCTAGCACATAGCCAAAAAATCGCCCCATTGACTTACATTGGAGTGCAGAAAAGGTCATTTTTTCTCGGTCCCTTTAAGAGCTAGGAGTTAAACAAGCTTAGGTCTGCGGTGCCCAGGGGGGACCCCATCCAGCCCGCACTGAGTTTCATTCCTACCACCTTAGGAAAAAAAGTCATTATTTCGAGGCTTAGAAGTCATTTCTGCAATTCCCATAGAAAATCAACGGCGTCTCTATTCAATTGTGTGGAGCGCATATCAGGTGGGTTTTCTCTGCCGGCTTAAGAGATACACAGTGAAACTAAAGCCGATCCTGGGTGCCCTAGGGTGCCTGTCATCCAATCCGCACTGAATTTCATTTCTAGCACATAGCCAAAAAATCGCCCCATTGACTTACATTGGAGTGCAGAAAAGGTCATTTTTTCTCGGTCCCTTTAAGAGGTAGGAGTTAAACAAGCTTAGGTCTGCGGTGCCCAGGGGGGACCCCATCCAGCCCGCACTGAGTTCATTCCTACCACCTTAGGAAAAAAAATCATTATTCGAGGCTTAGAAGTCATTTCTGCAATTCCCATAGAAAATCAACGGAGTCTCTATTCAATTGTGTGGAGCGCATATCAGGTGGGTTTTCTCTGCCGGCTTAGGAGATACACGTGAAACTAAAGCCGATCCTGGGTGCCTAGGGTGCCTGTCATCCAATCCGCACTGAATTTCATTTCTAGCACATAGCCAAAAAATCGCCCCATTGACTTACATTGGAGTGCAGAAAAGGTCATTTTTTCTCGGTCCCTTTAAGAGGTAGGAGTTAAACAAGCTAAGGTCTGCGGTGCCCAGGGGGGACCCCATCCAGCCCGCACTGAGTTTCATTCCTACCACCTTAGGAAAAAAAGTCATTATTTCGAGGCTTAGAAGTCATTTCTGCGGGGGGCGTGGCTAGCCGCCGAGGAGAGAGGACGTGTTTGACTTGAGCTCCTGCTGTATCGGCCTTCCAGCGATACTCAACCTACTCCTTGACCAACTTTGCTAGATGTCCGGGTAAGCCTGACTCCCGGTGCCGTCCCAGATGTCAAGACAGACATCAAGGAAGGCGTCCGCGGCCGCCCGGAGGCGGCAACAAGCCTCCCGACAAACTGCGCCATCTCTTCAACATGGCGCCGGCTCCCGCACGGACTCTTTCCTGGATTATTTACTGGCAGCGGCGGAGGATGGGTGGCAGACTCCTCCGGTAAACAGTGATCCATCAGCGGACGGCCGGGGGGGGACACCGGAGGTTCCTTCTCGGGGTCCGACACCTCAGCAGCCAGGAAGGGGAGATTCTAGAGGGGACGGCCCCACTTCTAGTCGGCACCGCACCAGGTTATCCCCCACGGCCCCGGACTTTGTTCAGCAACAGGGACAGCAGCTGCAGACTCCACGATCTTCCGTGACGGCTGCAGCCCGGATCACTGCAACATCTTCTCCACCGCATCTTGCCAGGAACACCGTTGGTAACCCTGGAGGTATTAAGCAAGCTTTGTGTGCCGGCATACCCAGTGGTGCTAATGCCCCTGACTTTGGTGACATATCTAGCCTGGATGATTTACTGGACTCCTCATCACCACTAACCATCCCATCTCTGAAATCCATCTTGTTGAAATGCAGCGCTTTATGCAAGATGGCTTTCAACACACCATTGCAGCCTTTAAAGACTCTGTCTCTGTCATGGAAAAGAGAGTGCACAAGTTGGAAGGGGCAATGGCTGAATTTATCACCAATTACAATGCTCTGATTGAATCGCATTGGACTTTGCATGAGGAAGTGGATCATCTCCACACTGCATTAGCAGCTGTTGACGACCACTCTCGAGCACATAATGTGAAAATACGGGGCATTCCCGAAGCTATTCTAGCTCCAGATCTCCCACAATTTGTCCAAAGCCTCGTTGATGACCATACTCCGCATTACGCCTCCAAGGATTCCAGCATTGATTGGGTGCGGCGGGTACCTCGGCCCAAAAATCTGCCTATTGAGGTTCCTCGGGATACCATTGTCCGCATTCAACATCTCCGCACAAAGACCGCTTTCCTTGCCGCGACTAAACAGAGCAAGGGCATTGTACATAGGAATGTGGCGATTTCTGTATACTCGGACCTCTCACCTACTACCCTGAACTTTCGCAGATCTCTAGTCCCGTTTACTTCTGTGCTGAGGAAACATGCTATTCTTTATAAGTGGAGCTCCCCGTCGACTCTGACTGTGTTTAGAGGTGCTGAGACTTTCACAGTTCAAGATTTGGACGAAGGGATGCAGCTTTTGAGAGACTGGAATACACCATCGGACGATTGTGGAGCTACCCTCCCTCCTGATCCTGGAGGAGATGAGCCTGCTGCTTGAGAACTTTATGCTCCGCTCCGTCAGCGTTTTGGCCTCGCAAGCTTAAGTTCTCAACGTGCCATCTTGTTTTATTTAGCTCGGATATCCCTTCTTGTAGCTTGACCGTTAGGCCCAGCAGTTATGGTTTAGAAAAATTGTCAGCCTACACGTCCTTTCTCTCCTTGGCTGTCGCTGGACTCATTGCCCCCCATACTCCCGTAGCTCTTTCCATCTTGAGCTACCTCACATAACCTAGTCTGGTCCTAGGTGACTGTGTACCTGTTTATTGTTTATTGGTTGTCGATGTCCCCTGTCTGTCACTTGTAGATATCTTGACGCTTCTATACACATTCATATGCTCCCCATGTGTATCTACAACTTGTCACTGTATTATATTTGTTTGTTTGTCCTGTATGTCTTTCGGGATGTTTCCCTTCTCTCCTTTTTTCCTTTCCCTTGGTTTGCGTTGCTTCCCCTGACTGTATTCTTAGTGTTTTGTGTTGCATATGACATACATTTATGTTTTTCCACCTTTTCTAATTTTTGATGATGATTCACAGTGGTTACGCTTTCTTTGAATATGCGCAGCAATAATCGCGACCTGAATACCCTTTTTGCAGCTGTTTTACATATTATTGTTCAACATTACTACTGTTCAGCACTGTCCCTTTGCTTGTATTATTAGCGTGTGGGTTGTTCGCATTCCTTCCTTCCTTAGGCAATGTTACCTATGGCTTTTTCATTTCATTTCTCTGTTTCCCTTCCCTTTTCCCCCCCACCTTTTGCCCCCTGTTCCCATCACACCCTTCCTTTCCCCCCCTTCCCCTTCCCCTCTCCCCTTCCTCATACCCTCCCTTGTCTCTTTGTTCTTTGCGTTCCTTTATGATTATAATTTTGCATTTCATTATGCTGTTTATTTTGCTCCGTACTTGCACTTATTATGCTTAGTGTATTGCTTTGCATTTGTTATGGCACCACTTTATTGCATTTCTGTTTTGTTTGAAAAAATTCTGAAAAATACCTTCTTCAATAAAAATTTATTGAACCAGAAGTCATTTCTGCAATTCCCATAGAAAATCAACGGCGTCTCTATTCAATTGTGTGGAGCGCATATCAGGTGGGTTTTCTCTGCCGGCTTAAGAAATACACATGAAACTAAAGCCGATCCTGGGTCCCCAGGGTGCCTGTCATCGAATCCGCACTGAATTTCATTTCTAGCACATAGCCAAAAAATCGCCCCATTGACTTACATTGGAGTGCAGAAAAGGTCATTTTTTCTCGGTCCCTTTAAGAGGTAGGAGTTAAACAAGCTTAGGTCTGCGGTGCCCAGGGGGGACCCCATCCAGCCCGCACTGAGTTTCATTCCTACCACCTTAGGAAAAAAAGTCATTATTTCGAGGCTTAGAAGTCATTTCTGCAATTCCCATAGAAAATCAACGGCGTCTCTATTCAATTGTGTGGAGGGCATATCAGGTGGGTTTTCTCTGCCGGCTTAAGAGATACACATGAAACTAAAGCCGATCCTGGGTGCCTAGGGTGCCTGTCATCCAATCCGCACTGAATTTCATTTCTAGCACATAGCCAAAAAATCGCCCCATTGACTTACATTGGAGTGCAGAAAAGGTCATTTTTTCTCGGTCCCTTTAAGAGGTAGGAGTTAAACAAGCTTAGGTCTGCGGTGCCCAGGGGGGACCCCATCCAGCCCGCACTGAGTTTCATTCCTACCACCTTAGGAAAAAAAGTCATTATTTCGAGGCTTAGAAGTCATTTCTGCAATTCCCATAGAAAATCAACGGCGTCTCTATTCAATTGTGTGGAGGGCATATCAGGTGGGTTTTCTCTGCCGGCTTAAGAGATACACGTGAAACTAAAGCCGATCCTGGGTGCCTAGGGTGCCTGTCATCCAATCCCCACGGAATTTTATTTCTAGCACATAGCCAAAAAAATCGCCCCATTGACTTACATTGGAGTGCAGAAAAGGTCATTTTTTCTCGGTCCCTTTAAGAGGTAGGAGTTAAACAAGCTTAGGTCTGCGGTGCCAGGGGGGACCCCATCCAGCCCGCACTGAGTTTCATTCCTACCACCTTAGGAAAAAAGTCATTATTTCGAGGCTTAGAAGTCATTTCTGCAATTCCATAGAAAATCAACGGCGTCTCTATTCAATTGTGTGGAGCGCATATCAGGTGGGTTTTCTCTGCCGGCTTAAGAGATACACGTGAAAATAAAGCCGATCCTGGGTGCCTAGGGTGCCTGTCATCCAATCCGCACTGAATTTCATTGCTAGCACATAGCCAAAAAATCGCCCCATTGACTTACATTGGAGTGCAGAAAAGGTCATTTTTTCTCGGTCCCTTTAAGAGGTAGGAGTTAAACAAGCTTAGGTCTGCGGTGCCCAGGGGGGACTCCCATCCAGCCCGCACTGAGTTTCATTCCTACCACCTTAGGAAAAAAGTCATTATTTCGAGGCTTAGAAGTCATTTCTGCAATTCCCATAGAAAATCAACGGCGTCTCTATTCAATTGTGTGGAGCGCATATCAGGTGGGTTTTCTCTGCCGGCTTAAGAGATACACGTGAAACTTAAGCCGATCCTGGGTGCCTAGGGTGCCTGTCATCCAATCCGCACTGAATTTTATTTCTAGCACATAGTCAAAAAATCGCCCCATTGACTTACATTGGAGTGCAGAAAAGGTCATTTTTTCTCGGTCCCTTTAAGAGGTAGGAGTTTAAACAAACTTAGGTCTGCGGTGCCCAGGGGGGACCCCATCCAGCCCGCACTGAGTTTCATTCCTACCACCTTAGGAAAAAAAGTCATTATTTCGAGGCTTAGAAGTCATTTCTGCAATTCCCATAGAAAATCAACGGCGTCTCTATTCAATTGTGTGGAGCGCATATCAGGTGGGTTTTCTCTGCCGGCTAAGAGATACACGTGAAACTAAAGCCGATCCTGGGTGCCTAGGGTGCCTGTCATCCAATCCGCACTGAATTTCATTTCTAGCACATAGCCAAAAAAAATCGCCCCATTGACTTACATTGGAGTGCAGAAAAGGTCATTTTTTCTCGGTCCCTTTAAGAGGTAGGAGTTAAACAAGCTTAGGTCTGCGGTGCCCAGGGGGGACCCCATCCAGCCCGCACTGAGTTTCATTCCTACCACCTTAGGAAAAAAAGTCATTATTTCGAGGCTTAGAAGTCATTTCTGCAATTCCCATAGAAAATCAACGGCGTCTCTATTCAATTGTGTGGAGCGCATATCAGGTGGGTTTTCTCTGCCGGCTTAAGAGATACACGAGAAACTAAAGCCGATCCTGGGTGCCTAGGGTGCCTGTCATCCAATCCGCACTGAATTTCATTTCTAGCAC
The DNA here is from genome assembly GCF_027789765.1 of Dendropsophus ebraccatus. Lineage (NCBI taxonomy): Eukaryota > Metazoa > Chordata > Amphibia > Anura > Hylidae > Dendropsophus > Dendropsophus ebraccatus. The sequence goes on from NW_027208810.1 coordinate 33,415, forward strand.
ATAGCCAAAAAATCGCCCCATTGACTTACATTGGAGTGCAGAAAAGGTCATTTTTTCTCGGTCCCTTTAAGAGGTAGGAGTTAAACAAGCTAAGGTCTGCGGTGCCCAGGGGGGACCCCATCCAGCCCGCACTGAGTTTCATTCCTACCACCGTAGGAAAAAAAGTCATTATTTCGAGGCTTAGAAGTCATTTCTGCGGGGGGCGTGGCTAGCCGCCGAGGAGAGAGGACGTGTTTGACTTGAGCTCCTGCTGTATCGGCCTTCCAGCGATACTCAACCTACTCCTTGACCAACTTTGCTAGCTGTCCGGGTAAGCCTGACTCCCGTGCCGTCCCAGATGTCAAGACAGACATCAAGGAAGGCGTCCGCGGCCGCCCGGAGGCGGCAACAAGCCTCCCGACAAACTGCGCCATCTCTTCAACATGGCGCCGGCTCCCGCACGGACTCTTTCCTGGATTATTTACTGGCAGCGGCGGAGGATGGGTGGCAGACTCCTCCGGTAAGCAGTGATCCATCAGCGGACGGCCGGGGGGGGACACCGGAGGTTCCTTCTCGGGGTCCGACACCTCAGCAGCCAGGAAGGGGAGATTCTAGAGGGGACGGCCCCACTTCTAGTCGGCACCGCACCAGGTTATCCCCCACGGCCCCGGACTTTGTTCAGCAACAGGGACAGCAGCTGCAGACTCCACGATCTTCCGTGACGGCTGCAGCCCGGATCACTGCAACATCTTCTCCACCGCATCTTGCCAGGAACACCGTTGGTAACCCTGGAGGTATTAAGCAAGCTTTGTGTGCCGGCATACCCAGTGGTGCTAATGCCCCTGACTTTGGTGACATATCTAGCCTGGATGATTTACTGGACTCCTCATCACCACTAACCATCCCATCTCTGAAATCCATCTTGTTGAAAATGCAGCGCTTTATGCAAGATGGCTTTCAACACACCATTGCAGCCTTTAAAGACTCTGTCTCTGTCATGGAAAAGAGAGTGCACAAGTTGGAAGGGGCAATGGCTGAATTTATCACCAATTACAATGCTCTGATTGAATCGCATTGGACTTTGCATGAGGAAGTGGATCATCTCCACACTGCATTAGCAGCTGTTGACGACCACTCTCGAGCACATAATGTGAAAATACGGGGCATTCCCGAAGCTATTCTAGCTCCAGATCTCCCACAATTTGTCCAAAGCCTCGTTGATGACCATACTCCGCATTACGCCTCCAAGGATTCCAGCATTGATTGGGTGCGGCGGGTACCTCGGCCCAAAAATCTGCCTATTGAGGTTCCTCGGGATACCATTGTCCGCATTCAACATCTCCGCACAAAGACCGCTTTCCTTGCCGCGACTAAACAGAGCAAGGGCATTGTACATAGGAATGTGGCGATTTCTGTATACTCGGACCTCTCACCTACTACCCTGAACTTTCGCAGATCTCTAGTCCCGTTTACTTCTGTGCTGAGGAAACATGCTATTCTTTATAAGTGGAGCTCCCCGTCGACTCTGACTGTGTTTAGAGGTGCTGAGACTTTCACAGTTCAAGATTTGGACGAAGGGATGCAGCTTTTGAGAGACTGGAATACACCATCGGACGATTGTGGAGCTACCCTCCCTCCTGATCCTGGAGGAGATGAGCCTGCTGCTTGAGAACTTTATGCTCCGCTCCGTCAGCGTTTTGGCCTCGCAAGCTTAAGTTCTCAACGTGCCATCTTGTTTTATTTAGCTCGGATATCCCTTCTTGTAGCTTGACCGTTAGGCCCAGCAGTTATGGTTTAGAAAAATTGTCAGCCTACACGTCCTTTCTCTCCTTGGCTGTCGCTGGACTCAGTGCCCCCCATACTCCCGTAGCTCTTTCCATCTTGAGCTACCTCACATAACCTAGTTTAGCCCTAGGTGACTGTGTACCTGTTTATTGTTTATTGGTTGTTGATGTCCTCTGTCTGTCACTTGTAGATATTTTGATGCTCTTATATATATTCTTATGCTCCTCACGTGTATCTACAACTTGTCACTGTATTATATTTGTTTGTTTGTCCTGTATGTCTTTCGGGATGTTTCCCTTCTCTCCTTTTTTCCTTTCCCTTGGTTTGCGTTGCTTCCCATGACTGTATTCTTATCAGTGTTTTGTGTTGCATATGACATACATTTATGTTTTTCCACCTTTTCTAATTTTTGATGATGCTTCATAGTGGTTACGCTTTCTTTGAATAAGCGCAACAATAATTGCGACCTGAATACCCTTTTTGCACTTGGTTACATATTAGTGTTCAGCATAACTTCTGTGCAACACTGCTTCTTTGTTTGTATTATTAGCGTGTGGGTTGTCCGCATTCCCTCCTTCTTTATGCAATGTTATCTATGGCTCCTTTATTTCGTTTCTTTGTTTCCCTTCCCTTTTCCCCCCCTACCTTTGGCCCCCTGCTCCCATCACACCCTCCCCTTCCTTCCCCTTCCACTTCCCTTTTCCCCTTTCTCATACCCTCCCTTTTCTCTTTGTTCTTGGTGTTCCTTCACGATTATAACTTTGCATTTTATTAAGCTGTTTATCTTGCTTCTTGGACGCATACATCATGCTTACTGTATTGCTTTGCATTGTTTATAGCATCACTTTATTGCATTTTTGCTTTGTTTAAAAAATTCTGAAAAATACCTTTTTCAATAAAAATTCATAGAACCAGAAGTCATTTCTGCAATTCCCATAGAAAATCAACGGCGTCTCTAATTCAATTGTGTGGAGCGCATATCAGGTGGGTTTTCTCTGCCGGCTTAAGAGATACACATGAAACTAAAGCCGATCCTGGGTCCCCAGGGTGCCTGTCATCGAGTCCGCACTGAATTTCATTTCTAGCACATAGCCAAAAATCGCCCCATTGACTTACATTGGAGTGCAGAAAAGGTCATTTTTTCTCGGTCCCTAAGGAGGTAGGAGTTAAACAAGCTTAGGTCTGCGGTGCCCAGGGGGGACCCCATCCAGCCCGCACTGAGTTTCATTCCTACCACCTTAGGAAAAAAAGTCATTATTTCGAGGCTTAGAAGTCATTTCTGCAATTCCCATAGAAAATCAACGGCGTCTCTATTCAATTGTGTGAGGGCATATCAGGTGGGGTTTTCTCTGCCGGCTTAAGAGATACACATGAAACTAAAGCCGATCCTGGGTGCCTAGGGTGCCTGTCATCCAATCCGCACTGAATTTCATTTCTAGCACATAGCCAAAAAAATCGCCCCATTGACTTACATTGGAGTGCAGAAAAGGTCATTTTTTCTCGGTCCCTTTAAGAGGTAGGAGTTAAACAAGCTTAGGTCTGCGGTGCCCAGGGGACCCCATCCAGCCCGCACTGAGTTTCATTCCTACCACCTTAGGAAAAAAAGTCATTATTTCGAGGCTTAGAAGTCATTTCTGCAATTCCCATAGAAAATCAACGGCGTCTCTATTCAATTGTGTGGAGGGCATATCAGGTGGGTTTTCTCTGCCGGCTTAAGAGATACACGTGAAAACTAAAGCCGATCCTGGGTGCCTAGGTGCCTGTCATCCAATCCGCACTGAATTTTATTTCTAGCACATAGCCAAAAAAATCGCCCCTTTGACTTACATTGGAGTGCAGAAAAGGTCATTTTTTTCTCGGTCCCTTTAAGAGGTAGGAGTTAAACAAGCTAGGTCTGCGGTGCCAGGGGGACCCCATCCAGCCCGCACTGAGTTTCATTCCTACCACCTTAGGAAAAAAAGTCATTATTTCGAGGCTTAGAAGTCATTTCTGCAATTCCCATAGAAAATCAACGGCGTCTCTATTCAATTGTGTGGAGCGCATATCAGGTGGGTTTTCTCTGCCGGCTTAAGAGATACACGTGAAACTAAAGCCGATCCTGGGTGCCTAGGTGCCTGTCATCCAATCCGCACTGAATTTCATTTCTAGCACATAGCCAAAAAAATCGCCCCATTGACTTACATTGGAGTGCAGAAAAGGTCATTTTTTCTCGGTCCCTTTAAGAGGTAGGAGTTAAACAAGCTTAGGTCTTGCGGTGCCCAGGGGGGACTCCATCCAGCCCGCACTGAGTTTCATTCCAACCACCTTAGGAAAAAAGTCATTATTTCGAGGCTTAGAAGTCATTTCTGCAATTCCCATAGAAAATCAACGGCGTCTCTATTCAATTGTGTGGAGCGCATATCAGGTGGGTTTTCTCTGCCGGCTTAAGAGATACACGTGAAACTAAAGCCGATCCTGGGTCCCTAGGGTGCCTGTCATCTCATCCGCACTGAATTTCATTTCTAGCACATAGCCAAAAATCGCCCCATTGACTTACATTGGAGTGCAAAAAAAGGTCATTTTTTCTCGGTCCCTTTAAGAGGTAGGAGTTAAACAAGCTTAGGTCTGCGGTGCCCAGGGGGGACACCATCCAGCCCGCACTGAGTTTCATTCCTACCACCTTAGGAAAAAAAGTCATTATTTCGAGGCTTAGAAGTCATTTCTGCAATTCCCATAGAAAATCAACGGCGTCTCTATTCAATTGTGTGGAGCGCATATCAGGTGGGTTTTCTCTGCCGGCTTAAGAGATACACGTGAAACTAAAGCCGATCCTGGGTGCCTAGGGTGCCTGTCATCCAATCCGCACTGAATTTCATTTCTAGCACATAGCCAAAAAATCGCCCCATTGACTTACATTGGAGTGCAGAAAAGGTCATTTTTTCTCGGTCCCTTAAGAGGTAGGAGTTAAACAAGCTTAGGTCTGCGGTGCCAGGGGGGACCCCATCCAGCCCGCACTGATTTTCATTCCTACCACCTTAGGAAAAAAGTCATTATTTCGAGGCTTAGAAGTCATTTCTGCAATTCCCATAGAAAATCAACGGCGTCTCTATTCAATTGTGTGGAGCGCATATCAGGTGGGTTTTCTCTGCCGGCTTAAGAGATACACGTGAAACTAAAGCCGATCCTGGGTGCCTAGGGTGCCTGTCATCCAATCCGCACTGAATTTCATTTCTAGCACATAGCCAAAAAATCGCCCCATTGACTTACATTGGAGTGCAGAAAAGGTCATTTTTTTCTCGGTCCCTTTAAGAGGTAGGAGTTAAAAAAGCTTAGGTCTCCGGTGCCCAGGGGGGACCCCATCCAGCCCGCACTGAGTTTCATTCCTACCACCTTAGGAAAAAAAGTCATTATTTTGAGGCTTAGAAGTCATTTCTGCAATTCCCATAGAAATCAACGGCGTCTCTATTCAATTGTGTGGAGCGCATATCAGGTGGTTTTCTCTGCCGGCTTAAGAGATACACGTGAAACTAAAAGCCGATCATGGGTGCCTAGGGTGCCTGTCATCCAATCCGCACTGAATTTCATTTCTAGCACATAGCCGAAAAATCGCCCCATTGACTTACATTGGAGTGCAGAAAAGGTCATTTTTCTCGGTCCCTTTAAGAGGTAGGAGTTAAACAAGCTTAGGTCTGCGGTGCCCAGGGGGGACCCCATCCAGCCCGCACTGAGTTTCATTCCTACCACCTTAGGAAAAAAAGTCATTATTTCGAGGCTTAGAAGTCATTTCTGCAATTCCCATAGAAAATCAACGGCGTCTCTATTCAATTGTGTGGAGCGCATATCAGGTGGGTTTTCTCTGCCGGCTAAGAGATACACGTGAAACTAAAGCCGATCCTGGGTGCCTAGGGTGCCTGTCATCCAATCCGCACTGAATTTCATTTCTAGCACATAGCCAAAAAAATCGCCCCATTGACTTACATTGGAGTGCAGAAAAGGTCATTTTTTTCTCGGTCCCTTTAAGAGGTAGGAGTTAAACAAGCTTAGGTCTGCGGTGCCCAGGGGGGACCCCATCCAGCCCGCACTGAGTTTCATTCCTACCACCTTAGGAAAAAAAGTCATTATTTCGAGGCTTAGAAGTCATTTCTGCAATTCCCATAGAAAATCAACGGCGTCTCTATTCAATTGTGTGGAGCGCATATCAGGTGGGTTTTCTCTGCCGGCTTAAGAGATACACGTGAAACTAAAGCCGATCCTGGGTGCCTAGGGTGCCTGTCATCCAATCCGCACTGAATTTCATTTCTAGCACATAGCCAAAAAAATCGCCCCATTGACTTACATTGGAGTGCAGAAAAAGGTCATTTTTTCTCGGTCCCTTTAAGAGGTAGGAGTTAAACAAGCTAAGGTCTGCGGTGCCCAGGGGGGACCCCATCCAGCCCGCACTGAGTTTCATTCCTACCACCTTAGGAAAAAAAGTCATTATTTCGAGGCTTAGAAGTCATTTCTGCGGGGGGGCGTGGCTAGCCGCCGAGGAGAGAGGACGTGTTTGACTTGAGCTCCTGCTGTATCGGCCTTCCAGCGATACTCAACCTACTCCTTGACCAACTTTGCTAGCTGTCCGGGTAAGCCTGACTCCCGGTGCCGTCCCAGATGTCAAGACAGACATCAAGGAAGGCGTCCGCGGCCGCCCGGAGGCGGCAACAAGCCTCCCGACAAACTGCGCCATCTCTTCAACATGGCGCCGGCTCCCGCACGGACTCTTCCTGGATTATTTACTGGCAGCGGCGGAGGATGGGTGGCAGACTCCTCCGGTAAGCAGTGATCCATCAGCGGACGGCCGGGGGGGGACACCGGAGGTTCCTTCTCGGGGTCCGACACCTCAGCAGCCAGGAAGGGGAGATTCTAGAGGGGACGGCCCCACTTCTAGTCGGCACCGCACCAGGTTATCCCCCACGGCCCCGGACTTTGTTCAGCAACAGGGACAGCAGCTGCAGACTCCACGATCTTCCGTGACGGCTGCAGCCCGGATCACTGCAACATCTTCTCCACCGCATCTTGCCAGGAACACCGTTGGTAACCCTGGAGGTATTAAGCAAGCTTTGTGTGCCGGCATACCCAGTGGTGCTAATGCCCCTGACTTTGGTGACATATCTAGCCTGGATGATTTACTGGACTCCTCATCACCACTAACCATCCCATCTCTGAATCCATCTTGTTGAAAATGCAGCGCTTTATGCAAGATGGCTTTCAACACACCATGCAGCCTTTAAAGACTCTGTCTCTGTCATGGAAAAGAGAGTGCACAAGTTGGAAGGGGCAATGGCTGAATTTATCACCAATTACAATGCTCTGATTGAATCGCATTGGACTTTGCATGAGGAAGTGGATCATCTCCACACTGCATTAGCAGCTGTTGACGACCACTCTCGAGCACATAATGTGAAAATACGGGGCATTCCGAAGCTATTCTAGCTCCAGATCTCCCCACAATTTGTCCAAAGCCTCGTTGATGACCATACTCCGCATTACGCCTCCAAGGATTCCAGCATTGATTGGGTTGCGGCGGGTACCTCGGCCCAAAAATCTGCCTATTGAGGTTCCTCGGGATACCATTGTCCGCATTCAACATCTCCGCACAAAGACCGCTTTCCTTGCCGCGACTAAACAGAGCAAGGGCATTGTACATAGGAATGTGGCGATTTCTGTATACTCGGACCTCTCACCTACTACCCTGAACTTTCGCAGATCTCTAGTCCGTTTACTTCTGTGCTGAGGAAACATGCTATTCTTTATAAGTGGAGCTCCCCGTCGACTCTGACTGTGTTTAGAGGTGCTGAGACTTTCACAGTTCAAGATTTGGACGAAGGGATGCAGCTTTTGAGAGACTGGAATACACCATCGGACGATGTGGAGCTACCCTCCCTCCTGATCCTGGAGGAGATGAGCCTGCTGCTTGAGAACTTTATGCTCCGCTCCGTCAGCGTTTTGGCCTCGCAAGCTTAAGTTCTCAACGTGCCATCTTGTTTTATTTAGCTCGGATATCCCTTCTTGTAGCTTGACCGTTAGGCCCAGCAGTTATGGGTTTAGAAAAATTGTCAGCCTACACGTCCTTTCTCTCCTTGGCTGTCGCTGGACTCATTGCCCCCCATACTCCCGTAGCTCTTTCCATCTTGAGCTACCTCACATAACCTAGTCTGGTCCTAGGTGACTGTGTACCTGTTTATTGTTTATTGGTTGTCGATGTCCCCTGTCTGTCACTTGTAGATATCTTGACGCTTCTATACACATTCATATGCTCCCCATGTGTATCTACAACTTGTCACTGTATTATATTTGTTTGTTTGTCCTGTATGTCTTTCGGGATGTTTCCCTTCTTCTCCTTTTTTCCTTTCCCTTGGTTTGCGTTGCTTCCCCTGACTGTATTCTTATCAGTGTTTTGTGTTGCATATGACATACATTTATGTTTTTCCACCTTTTCTAATTTTTGATGATGATTCACAGTGGTTACGCTTTCTTTGAATATGCGCAGCAATAATCGCGACCTGAATACCCTTTTTGCAGCTGTTTTACATATGATTGTTCAACATTACTACTGTTCAGCACTGTCCCTTTGCTTGTATTATTAGCGTGTGGGTTGTTCGCATTCCTTCCTTCCTTAGGCAATGTTACCTATGGCCTTTTTCATTTCATTCTCTGTTTCCCTTCCCTTTTCCCCCCCACCTTTTGCCCCCTGTTTTTTCTCGGTCCCTTTAAGAGGTAGGAGTTAAACAAGCTTAGGTCTGCGGTGCCCAGGGGGGACCCCATCCAGCCCGCACTGAGTTTCATTCCTACCACCTTAGGAAAAAAAGTCATTATTTCGAGGCTTAGAAGTCATTTCTGCAATTCCCATAGAAAATCAACGGCGTCTCTATTCAATTGTGTGGAGCGCATATCAGGTGGGTTTTCTCTGCCGGCTTAAGAGATACACATGAAACTAAAGCCGATCCTGGGTGCCCTAGGGTGCCTGTCATCCAATCCGCACTGAATTTCATTTCTAGCACATAGCCAAAAAATCGCCCCATTGACTTACATTGGAGTGCAGAAAAGGTCATTTTTTCTCGGTCCCTTTAAGAGGTAGGAGTTAAACAAGCTTAGGTCTGCGGTGCCCAGGGGGGACCCCATCCAGCCCGCACTGAGTTTCATTCCTACCACCTTAGGAAAAAAAGTCATTATTTCGAGGCTTAGAAGTCATTTCTGCAATTCCCATAGAAAATCAACGGCGTCTCTATTCAATTGTGTGGAGCGCATATCAGGTGGGTTTTCTCTGCCGGCTTAAGAGATACACAGTGAAACTAAAGCCGATCCTGGGTGCCCTAGGGTGCCTGTCATCCAATCCGCACTGAATTTCATTTCTAGCACATAGCCAAAAAATCGCCCCATTGACTTACATTGGAGTGCAGAAAAGGTCATTTTTTCTCGGTCCCTTTAAGAGGTAGGAGTTAAACAAGCTTAGGTCTGCGGTGCCCAGGGGGGACCCCATCCAGCCCGCACTGAGTTTCATTCCTACCACCTTAGGAAAAAAAGTCATTATTTCGAGGCTTAGAAGTCATTTCTGCAATTCCCATAGAAAATCAACGGCGTCTCTATTCAATTGTGTGGAGCGCATATCAGGTGGGTTTTCTCTGCCGGCTTAAGAGATACACGTGAAACTAAAGCCGATCCTGGGTGCCCTAGGGTGCCTGTCATCCAATCCGCACTGAATTTCATTTCTAGCACATAGCCAAAAAATCGCCCCATTGACTTACATTGGAGTGCAGAAAAGGTCATTTTTTCTCGGTCCCTTTAAGAGGTAGGAGTTAAACAAGCTTAGGTCTGCGGTGCCCAGGGGGGACCCCATCCAGCCCGCACTGAGTTTCATTCCTACCACCTTAGGAAAAAAAGTCATTATTTCGAGGCTTAGAAGTCATTTCTGCAATTCCCATAGAAAATCAACGGCGTCTCTATTCAATTGTGTGGAGCGCATATCAGGTGGGTTTTCTCTGCCGGCTTAAGAGATACACGTGAAACTAAAGCCGATCCTGAGTGCCTAGGGTGCCTGTCATCCAATCCGCACTGAATTTCATTTCTAGCACATAGCCAAAAAATCGCCCCATTGACTTACATTGGAGTGCAGAAAAGGTCATTTTTTCTCGGTCCCTTTAAGAGGTAGGAGTTAAACAAGCTTAGGTCTGCGGTGCCCAGGGGGGACCCCATCCAGCCCGCACTGAGTTTCATTCCTACCACCTTAGGAAAAAAAGTCATTATTTTGAGGCTTAGAAGTCATTTCTGCGGGGGGCGTGGCTAGCCGCCGAGGAGAGAGGACGTGTTTGACTTGAGCTCCTGCTGTATCGGCCTTCCAGCGATACTCAACCTACTCCTTGACCAACTTTGCTAGCTGTCCGGGTAAGCCTGACTCCCGGTGCCGTCCCAGATGTCAAGACAGACATCAAGGAAGGCGTCCGCGGCCGCCCGGAGGCGGCAACAATCCTCCCGACAAACTGCGCCATCTCTTCAACATGGCGCCGGCTCCCGCACGGACTCTTTCCTGGATTATTTACTGGCAGCGGCGGAGGATGGGTGGCAGACTCCTCCGGTAAGCAGTGATCCATCAGCGGACGGCCGGGGGGGGACACCGGAGGTTCCTTCTCGGGGTCCGACACCTCAGCAGCCAGGAAGGGGAGATTCTAGAGGGGACGGCCCCACTTCTAGTCGGCACCGCACCAGGTTATCCCCCACGGCCCCGGACTTTGTTCAGCAACAGGGACAGCAGCTGCAGACTCCACGATCTTCCGTGACGGCTGCAGCCCGGATCACTGCAACATCTTCTCCACCGCATCTTGCCAGGAACACCGTTGGTAACCCTGGAGGTATTAAGCAAGCTTTGTGTGCCGGCATACCCAGTGGTGCTAATGCCCCTGACTTTGGTGACATATCTAGCCTGGATGATTTACTGGACTCCTCATCACCACTAACCATCCCATCTCTGAAATCCATCTTGTTGAAAATGCAGCGCTTTATGCAAGATGGCTTTCAACACACCATTGCAGCCTTTAAAGACTCTGTCTCTGTCATGGAAAAGAGAGTGCACAAGTTGGAAGGGGCAATGGCTGAATTTATCACCAATTACAATGCTCTGATTGAATCGCATTGGACTTTGCATGAGGAAGTGGATCATCTCCACACTGCATTAGCAGCTGTTGACGACCACTCTCGAGCACATAATGTGAAAATACGGGGCATTCCCGAAGCTATTCTAGCTCCAGATCTCCCACAATTTGTCCAAAGCCTCGTTGATGACCATACTCCGCATTACGCCTCCAAGGATTCCAGCATTGATTGGGTGCGGCGGGTACCTCGGCCCAAAAATCTGCCTATTGAGGTTCCTCGGGATACCATTGTCCGCATTCAACATCTCCGCACAAAGACCGCTTTCCTTGCCGCGACTAAACAGAGCAAGGGCATTGTACATAGGAATGTGGCGATTTCTGTATACTCGGACCTCTCACCTACTACCCTGAACTTTCGCAGATCTCTAGTCCCGTTTACTTCTGTGCTGAGGAAACATGCTATTCTTTATAAGTGGAGCTCCCCGTCGACTCTGACT